>NC_074721.1:21817083-22117083 GCF_947242115.1 Biomphalaria glabrata
TAGTATATATTATTAACATAAGTAATAAATTCGTATACAAATTGTGTGAATTCTATACTAAAATTCGTCCGCCCCCCCCCTTCGGTGGGGGGGGGGGTCGGCCGAGTGGGTGGGGGATCGCCCCTACCGCCCCCCCCTGGATCCGCCAGTGAGTCAATGCAGTTTCCGAGATGACATTTTCAATCCGGTAGAGTTCTGAGCAGTGCTCTCTCCATCTCTTCATTCGAAGCGTATGATCACTGATGATTTAGTCATCTATCGACTTGAGCGAGTTTAACTTTTGCTGGTGTGAGGTCCAATAGCCTTTGTATATTCCTTGTACATATATGTTATATGCTGATATGGTGCTTCCCAGATAGACACTTTTCTTTTTACATTTGCAAGTTTTTTGCCATCTATGCAAGTGTCAGGTTCTGTAAAAAATTTGTTTGGAGGAGGTTGGTGCAACACTTCTGTCTTTTTTACATTTATAGTGAGGTCAAATTTTTTGCAAGCATTGGCGAAGAGGGACAAGCTTATTTAAGGTCTTCTTAATTTGAGGCATTTTACGCACAGTCATCTGCCAATAGCAGGTCACTGAATTAGTCATATTTTATTTTGATCTTCGCCTTAAGTGTTTGTGCATTCAGAATTAAACTCTCTTCTCTTGTTTCTTGTTACCTTATAACTCTCTTCTGCACTATCTAAGTGTTCAGAACAACAAGAGTTAACATCTGTCTCGGATTCTCCAAAATGTTTCTGTCTACTTTGGTCATTAAACCGATAGTTTGTTGTTTCTTATTTTCTGTCTAGTTCTATCTACTCGTTTGGTCTTGAGATTAATACTTAAAATTACTCTAAATACATATCAAAACACTAGAAATGTTTTTTTTTAAACCTATTAATAAAGTATATCTGACAGAATTCAAGCTACATACTTTTTAAAAATGTATAACAAACTACAGTCATTGTAATATAAATTTAAAATTTTACACATTGATTAGGGATTCTACCAGTCACTTGGCTACATTAATAAAGTACAGTAATAGCAGTAATTGAAAAGTTGCAGGCCATTGCACTAAGGACACCGCAGAATATGCAGGTAATAATGCTTGGCGTTGGGGCTCGCAACCCACTGGGGAGCTAAAAGCGCTACCCAGAACCCCTATAGGCAAGGTAGGGATGTTTCCTATCGTTCACCAAACTTAAAAAATATACTATTTTAGGGTGCAAAAGTTGTCTAGAAATTACAAAGGAACGGGATGTTATGAAACTTATTTAGGTACTTTAAAAACGTTCACAACAATTGGTTCCACGTGCATCTGTGAACAAGCATTTTGTTTAAAAAAAAAAAACAAACTATAGTATAAGAACAGGTCGATGTTGACTGACTGTAATTTGAAAGCAGTCACGAAAATAGGTAATGTTATATTATATTATATATATATATATATATATATATATATATATATATATATATATATATATATATATATATATATATATATATTGTTACGAATCTCACTATCCAGGCACTCTGCAAACTGCACCATACACCACCAACTTAAAGAACTTGACAACTCAGGTCTCCAAAGTAACGTAACACTTTAATAGTTGCATTAATAACAGCCAATACTGTACAATTGGCAACACGTATACTGTACAAATATCTCTCCGATAACACCGTACCGCCGTATAAACTCTTGCACTGGCCTCTCCGTCTCGTTCCGGACTTGCACTGGGTTCAGCAGTTCAGGACTGACTTCACACACTGGGCTCGTTGTGTCGGACTCGATCGCAGACCAAGATCAAGACGCCAGTCGTCTCAACTGTACTTGACAGTACTCCGCATTGAACCGTCGTAATGTTTCGTACAGAACCACACCGTTGAACTGTGCCGTAGTCGACCGTGTTCTGGACCCCTGTCGTGAACCGTCTTGACTGCGACACCTCCGCTCTTTATATAGGGTCCCTGCTGGCCTTCTAGAATCGCACGGAACATTGCTCGACGTTTCTAGATTCGTCACATGACTACACCCTCGTGACGCTCCTGAGCTCTGTTCACGACGGCGATCCTTCCCGAACCGTCATGTTGACATTCGTCTCGGCTGATCGTCCTAGCTCGTCACGGTTGACCGCTCGTCTAGCGCTGGCCTGGGGCGATTAGGGTCTGCTGACTACACACACACCATTACCCCCATCTGTGCCACCCCTCATACGCAAATTGTTTTTTTTTAAATCTGGCCCTTTAATGTGACCTTAAAAGAGTAAAAGTTCAAAAGATCAGGGATTTACTTCGTGCTGGCATATTCGTCCACCTTACTTATACCGCCGAGGTAATTAACTATAGTCACTATTTGTGTTATGTACTAATATTTACAAAATAATTTGTCAAAGCAAGTCGCAGGTAAAGATAAATGATAATGATTTTATTCGCATTTAAAAGTCATAAATAAATATACAACCAATGGTCGTATACTCGCATAGTCACAGACCTCAGGAAAATAAACACTATATATATAAAATGTACATAAACAATCATAAAATAATGCAATCGAATGTCTCTGGTAAATACAAATACCCACAAAATGATACAAATAAACTTTATTCAAAATCATATAAACAAAACCTGTCTAATTTACATAGGTAAAAATCTTTCTAAATAGAGCTTTCTAGAGATGAAATCTATATGTTGGTGATCTTTTTAAAGAGTAATCTCTGAAATACGTTCGTTGATATACGTGATATTATTTACGTTCTTTAAGCAACAAATATACAGTCCAATGGATAAATAAGTGAAAGCAAAATAAACAAGAAATGTTAAGGCTATAAAATAAATCATAAAGAAAAACTTAACCAATGAAAAAGATCAAGATTAGCGGAGACTTCTATAGAAATAAACAGACTAAGCATTTTCAAGTACGTAATACTGCAAGATCTCTGGTGTCAACTGAGAATAACAATTCTATTACATTGACTCTACTGTGCTTCTATTGTACACCAGATACACCAATAAAAAACCTGCTACTTAAACTTTTTGCTTCCGGGGTATGAAACTCTCCAAGGACAATTTAACGTTTTCTCGTGAAAAATCTTTTAAAAGTCTGAGCAAATTTAGGACTTGTTAAAACGTATAGAATAAAATTAAATGATGAGTTGATCAAGTAAAAAATCTGTTCCGAAGCAATCAACAACAAATAGAATCTATCAGACAAATGATAGACCAATCTGTTGACTGTTAAGAATGAATCGAGAATTCCAGCCGGTGCAAGAACTAAAATGATCATGGATGTAGATAAACATAAACTTATTTTCACAGATCTTATTTCTTTCAGTCTTCTATATTTTGCCCTCTCTGAAATGTTGTGTAAATTTTTGGAAGATGTTTTTATTTTTGCTATTGTCATTATGGAACAAGAAATTACAATAACAATAGGAATAACCATCGAATAAATGTTAACAAATATGCTTATATAAAATCCGATCGTTGTAGTTGTCAAAGTAAAAACGTGTTCCGTATCTCCAAATTTCTGTGACGTTATCTACGATACTAATGTCTAGATAGGCGAATCCGTAAAGAGGAGACAACAATACAAAAAGTATAACAACTATACACACTGCAATTATTTTGATTCTAAAACGTGTTACAATTCTAAAAACTTGAAATGGAAAACAAACAGCAAACATTCTTTCAACAGATAACATTGTGATAAAATATGAGCTTGCGAATAGTGCAAGAACTTTAAAATTATATAAATACTGATAATAATATGATTGTAACGTGACAAACAAATGTTGATCAAAGTAAAAAACAATATTAGGAATACGATACATAAAAGTAGAGAAAGAAAATGCTGCATCAGAAACTGCAAGGTACAGAAGTATTAAATGTGTTGTATCTTTCATTCCTGGTTGAGACAAAACACAAATATTTAGGACATTACCAACTAAACCCAGACATGCAAGCAACAGAGATAGGACACAACTTAACAGGACGCTAAGCACATTAAAAACCGTATCACTGACATCCAGCAAATAATTTGTGTTGACCTCAGTGTTACACTCATCTTGTGTGACGTTCATTTTGAACAGTTTGACATTAGCAATGAAAAACAACTCAACTATTAATGTTAAAGTACCTCAAAACTGATCGCTGAGAAAAATCTACAATGTATATGTCTATCTATAAGTATAATTAGTATAATCTAAAACAACTTCTAAACCACCAAAAAAAAGGGAGGTTGAAAATAATAATAACACACCTAGACTAGATTGGCGCGATATATGTATGCTTTCTTTATGTTCAATAAAAGGATATATAATACCAACCAATGAAATCAAAGTCCTAATTATATCTGTATATATAAATCATATCAGTCATTAACGCTTTATGTAAGTATGTAAGAAAGGGACATATGGGGAGCTCTCGCTAAAACCGCTTGTGACATAATGGGGAGTTAAATATTTTTGAGCTTTTGTAAAGACAGGGGTGATTCCCCTTTATATAAGGGAATCCCTGAATAAACTACTAACATTGACTAAATCTTTTGGATGGTCTAGCAAAGCGGTTCTTAACCTTTTTATCTCGGCGACCGCTTTTTACTATTCCTAACTATGCGGCGACCCCAGCGGAAAAAATTATTTTCGTTTTTTTTTTTTATGCCTAAGTAACTGCTTTTGCTAATGGTATAAAACGTAATATGAATATGAATGTATTGCCACAATTGTATGTTTAATTACAAAACAAAATGTAACTGTTGTATATTCTGGTAATATAGTTCTTCATATAATTAAATTCCAAATAATTAAAATTTTATGGCATGCATTCATTAACTTTTCTATTAGGTATCCACCATATTCCTGTTCCATACGTATGTGACAATTTTGAAATCATGGAGGAGCATGGATAGTGATCACGGTAATAGTAAACTACATAACTACAATATTTGTGACAGTTTGGTATTGCTTCTGTTTCAACAGATGATGAATTCTTGGGACGGTCTTTACAAGTTCACAAAGAATGTTTTCTGCATTAAGTTTTTTTCTGTATTTAGCTCTACTAACCGGCTGGTAAACCTAAGTTACCCAACAATATATTACTGAAAATAAAAGAGAAGGGTGCAATACAGACTCTGTCTCCAGAACATCTTCAACTTTGACTGTGAATGGACTTCTGGCAAGTGCAAGGGGTGTCAAATTTGGAAAGTATCATGAAATTTCGTCCGCAAGCATTCACAAACATTTCTTTCACAAATTATCATTTAATTTGTTTATCAACTTCAATGTTATTTTTCTTATAGAGAGTTGATAGATTTGGCAACATGGAAATATTGTTTTCGTGACAGTTTGTTTGTCAATTTGAAGTTTCATTCTGAAGGATCAGATAACTCGAGAGGCATGTTGCTTTTGGTGAAATTTTTTATTCCTTCTTGAAATTCTTGTAGCTGTGTCTTCGTTACTAATATTTGTCGATTTCGTGAGCTCCGATGACTTTTGGTGACTCATTCAGTAGCAGACGTTGAAATCTAGAGCGTCATACTGACAAACTTCCTGTACCATCTGTACAAACATCACTAATAGTTTTCAATGAGATTTTCCTCTTTTCCAAAAATAAATCAGCTTTCTATTATACATCTCATGTTGTAGTCGTTCCCATTGGTTTGCAAAAGAGAAACTGGTCTTTCAATACCTAAACATAGGCCTACATTACTTCGCCTCTATGTCGGCAAAGTTCAGATGTTGAATATCAATAGAACGTTGGAGTTATTTAGTTTACAAAGCTTCTGATCATAAAGCTTCCTTACTAATGAGGCACAGGAATTTTTCTATTCTCGCTTATACTATTGAAGTAAAAACAAAACCGTAAATAAATCAACGTAATATTTTTTGTTCTCTACGTTTAATTTCCATGGTTCTTCCCTATTGAAAATATTTCATTTTAATAACATGGACTATTTAAACTATAATCTATTAACCTTTTATTAATTAAAATCTCTTTTCACTTTCGTCAAGACGTTACCATACAAATAATAACTACGATTCCGCATCGTTGAGCTATCCTTTAATTTACATTTATTTAAACTTGTGAAAAATTATGTAAGCTGCGAAGATTAATATGTTTGAAAGCACTCTGATTTAGTTGTCTATCCTTCAATAATAACAACAACAAAAAATTAACTCCCGACGGAAATATTTTGTACTGTGTCAATTTTTACAAGATAAAATAAAGTCTACATAGACACACAAAAATCAATATTTTTGATGGCGACCACCGGCAAATAGTCATTCAACTGTCAAGGGGCTCGCGACACACATGTTGAGAACCCCTGGGAGACTAACATGAAAATTAGATGTACCACAACTTACTGGAAAGCAATACTTTGGTATTAAGAAGTTCTTTTCTTTAAAATCCGGAACATAATATTAACGATCTAGCAAGAAAATTAAATGTGGTAAACAATTTATATATATATATATATATATATATATATATATATATATATATATATATATATATATATATATATTTGAAGAGCGATTGCAAATAGTCGTTTGGCCTTAGTAGATTTTTTATAAATATTCGGAACAATCTTTCTGCATCATGTAAATTTGAGCGACGATTGGCAATAAACTTAAAGAAAAATATAATAAATAATAATAAAAAAATTTTTTTTTAAATGTTTGATAAATTCGGGCATTTTATGCTTCAGCCAGCGAGGATGTCATACGTGTGCGATTATTTATTGGTATGTTTATTACATGGATATCTAGATATAACACTAAGCCTAAAATTCGTATTTAGAACTCTTAAGATCTAGACTAGAACTAATTCTATATCTTTAATTTAGATGTAATCTATAATATATATTTACATAAAAATATAAGCAACGCTTGTAAACTTCAAAAAAAAAAAAATGAAGGAAGTTTAAATTTACACAGCAATCGCATAATTAATACGACTGACAATGTTGGCTCCAGGCCTAGATTTAGTCTCTAGGCAAATTTACATTTCTTCATTTTTTTTATTATAAAGATAAATCTAGAGTTTTTTTTGGTGTGACCAACGAGCTAGTAATTGTTTCTTAGTGATATTCATGAACTGTTAAATTTATAGGAAAATTGTTAGAGCCGTTTTTTGAGATAAGCTGTCTACACGACCACCCAGCCTTTAGGTCCCTCCATGAAGGAGTAACTTAAATAGACTTATTGTAATAAAAACAGATCATCTCAACATAAAAACCACTTAGTAAAATATCTAAAAATTAAACTGTCTATTGTCTTAGATTACTTATATAATTCTATGTCAAATCTAGTTACACTAACAAAATAGTGATATTTATTTTACCTTTGTTGTGCTTATACGCGAAGAAGATAAAAGACGATGAAATACAAAAAGTGATTGTTTCACTAGTAGAATAGATTGCAAAAGTGTTAATGACTGTTAACATAAGACTGCCCAAAAGTTGCTATAGGCTGCAATTTGGAAATAGTAGACCAGCAAAAATAACAAAATGTTCTTTTGTTAAAAGTACGTAGTTTCAGTCGACTAATTATCTCATCTTGAAATAATTTGCGTAGTGTCGATTGATCAATGGCAGACATTTGATTCTTTTGTTTGAGCTAATGACGGTAATAAAAACAGTTTAATGCATATAACTGTGTACAAATACATTTTGACTAATAATAACGTAGGTAGAGAATATAAAAAAGGTCGTGTTCTAGATACTTAAGATAACAATTATGTATACAAATAATGAAACGTTTCTCATCATGTCAAAGCAAGCAATCCTTTTTCATGAGATGCCATATTGCAATTTGAAGAGGCCAAAAATTATATATAAGGGTTAGGGTTTTTGTTTATATGCGCTGGAGCCGGATATAGCCGGATAGTAAAATATGATCTCTGATCGAAGCCGGATATGGCCAGATAGTACAATACGATCTCTGATCGGAGCCGGATATGGCCAGATAGTAAAATACGATCTCTGATCGGAGCCGGATATGGCCAGATAGTAAAATACGATCTCTGATCGGAGCCGGATATGGCCAGATAGTCAAATACGATCTCTGATCGGAGCCGGATATGGCCAGATAGTAAAATACGATCTCTGATCTGAGCCGGATATGGCCAGATAGTAAAATACGATCTCTGATCGGAGCCGGATATGGCCAGATAGTAAAATACGATCTCTGATCGGAGCCTGATATGGCCAGATAGTCAAATACGATCTCAATTGGAGCCGGATATGGCCAGATAGTCAAATACGATCTCTGATCGGAGCCGGATATGGCCAGATAGTCAAATACGATCTCTGATCGGAGCCGGATATGGCCAGATAGTCAAATGTTACATACCTAAAATTGTGCATAAATTCTTAATAGCATACCTGTGTTATATTTTTATAAAGCATTTATAAACTCACTCTGTCTGTCTCTGTGTCTATCTGGTTACTCATTTTAACAGGTTATTTCTCCCACACACAATCTTGGATCAAGGGGGTATTTTGGACAATTATTTTTTTAACTGAAAACACAAGAATCGTTTTACAAATGTACCAATTAGTTAATTAACTATTTGAAATTAATTTTTTGTATGGTATCTCGAACAAGGGAAAGAAATTGATAATATAACTGTACTACAGTTATGTTTTAGGCCGTGACTAAATCTAACAGCCACTGTAAAAATGGATTGCTAAAACTGATTAGATCAAGATTCATTCGCTTTCAGAATTGTTAAGGGAAGTGACGTTTGCCTAACCTAAAAACAAAATCTCAAAGAACTCCTTTTTTAATATGACAAGAATTTACTGTCTAATGTATTAAATATCAATGTTTGAATTTACAACTTTTAACGCAGAATTTAAATACATCAATAATTCAATTTCGAAAAATATCATAGTTTACTTTTAAAAATAAGTAGTTCTTTTATTTTTAACTTACAAATAAAACAAAGTTCGTATCAAAAATAATGTTAAGACATTTAAATCAGTATTTCATTCAATGGAAAATATTTATTTTTGTAATGAGCTATTAATACTTTGTGACCTTAGATGCATTCTCCGTATTATGGCGCGAATCGATGTATGAAGCATAAGGAATTAATGAAGAAGTCTTAGAATTTAAAGTTATCATCAGTGAAGTTTTTCAATTAAATGTGGTTTATTTTTAATGAAACATTTGCTTGCATAGCTAATTATATATATAGTGGTGGTATAAGCTGAATAACTTGGCCGTGTGAGGTAGTGAAAAAAAAATTCTTGAGTCCGTGAGAATTCTAATTTAAGTCTCCACTCTGGAAGGCTTATCTAATTCTATACTCAAGAAGTATCTTCCCTTAGCTACATACATTTTCTGTATGACTTACTTACGTTCAGCGCATTGGGCGGCAAGCTGTCTCCATAAAGATCTGTCACTGGCAATATCTGAAGCCTCCTCCCACCTGGTGTCCACTGTTCTGAAACAATATTTATAATTTACTAGTAATTGATTAACTAATTTGTAAATGTTCTATTGATTCGTGTGTTGTCATAATGTCGCAAAGTTTCAACTTGATTGGAGAACGGAAAGTGGGAGAAACAACGTGTACAAGACTTTAGCCCGACTGCGTTTAAATAAGCTTTTCAAACATACGTCTGTTACCAATATCGTCAAAGAAGTTATCTCCAATTAATGTCTGACCTGAGAAACGTCATGTTTTCTTGTTACTTTAAGCACATTATGATTATGAATGTGATGTTTAATATCGTTTGCTATTTTAATATATATATATATATATATATATAACCTTGTGACCAAAAAGTGCCTCCGATATTTGTTTAGGTGAAGAAATAACATAATTCTCTTTTTGAAATAAAACATTTGAATTTTCCAAGAAAGATTGAACACCCACTATTGACACACATTATAAATTTATTTAGATGATAGATTCACAAAAGTATTTAACGTGAAACTTGAAACTTATTAATTAAAGATTGTCTCCCCTTTTCAAAGATTTTAAAATAAAAACATCTCGAACCGGATACATAGAAAAAACTTTTTCTTAACTATAATTCACTGTAATTGGTTTTCAAATCTTTTCTTCGAAAACTTGAATGTTCTCCAAATCAATGTGTTAGTAAACTTCCGATTTACACTTTCATTTAGATCTTGGCGTTTACATAACGTGACATAGGAGCATATTAGTTTTTATATGAATAGATTTCAAATTACATTGGAATCTAACGTAAACTACATTGCCTTCCATATACTTATAAAATGTTTGGACTAAACTGAATATTTCTATATTATAGCTCAACATGAACGTCACTCAAGCTGAAAGTAATACAGTAAACAAGACAGACTACTTGCTGGATGCCAGTAACACAGTAAACAAGACAGACTACTTGCTGGATGTCAGTAACACAGTAAACAAGACAGACTACTTGCTGGATGTCAGTGATGCTGTCTATACTGCTTTAGACATTCTGATCAATTGTGTAATATTTCAATTACTTGCATGGCTGGGTTTAGTTGGAAATGCTCTTAATATTTGTGTTTTGTCTCAACAAGGAATGAAAGATACAACCAATTTAATACTTCTGTTTCTCGCTGTGTCAGATTTGATATTTTCTTTTTGCACTATTGTATATCGTATTCCGAACATTGTATTTTACTTTAACAAACATCTTTCTGTTTCTCTAGAATCGTATTATTTTTCCTTTCTAAATACTACTAAACTACTTTCTTTATTTTCAAGCTCTTATTTTATCACAATGTTATCTGTAGAAAGAATGTTTGCTGTTTGTTTTCCATTTCAAGTTTCTAGAATCGTAACACGTTTTAGAATCAAAATAACTGCAGTCTGTATTGTATTAATACTTTTTATATTGTTATCCCCATTGTACAATTTTGGATATTTAGACATAAGTGTGGTAGACAATGAGACTGAAATATGGTTTTACGGAACAGATTTTTTCTTTGACAACTACAATTTTTGGGCAAAGTTTTATACAAGCATTATTATGAATATTTATTCTATGTCTATTCCAATATTGATTGTATTTATTTGTACTGTAATGACAATAGCCAAATTAATAACCACTTCAAAAAATGTTGAAAATATTTCAGAGACTGCAAGATATAAAAGACTGAGAGAAATAAGATCAGTCAAAATAAGTTTAGGTTTATCAGCAACCTTAATATTTTGTGTACTTGTACCGGTAGGAATTCTGGACACGATATCCAATGTAAACAGATCAGTGTATCATTTGACACATCAATCTTTTAAAGTACTCCTCTCTGCTGAACAGATTTTGTACGTTTCAAACTCCTCTTTTAATTTTATTGTGTACGTGATTACAAGTCCGAAATTTACCAAGACATTAAAAAGCATGTTCACTAACAAAATATTTAATGAGACTTGAAAGGATTATCTAGTAGCATATACAAAACATTGTCATTGCCTTCTTTTACTTGGTAATTATATGAAAGCTTTTTTTTTTTTAAATAAACTGTAATAATTTCAGTTATCTTTGTTGAAAACTAAATTAACAAGGTTACAAAGATAGTTTGTGTAGAAACAGAAACTCAAAATCGGCTCCCAAAGTGGTCCACCCAGGCAGGTAAAAAGGCAGGTTTCAATATTTTCAAAAACAAGGGGTGGTAACTTGAAAATATATAATAGATTGTGAAGCTATGTGAATCTAAGTTCTGTGAAACTATATTTATATGATTAAGAATGATTTTAATTCTTTTTTTTTTTCGTTTACATACAAAAGTTTTAATCCAGTTATTCACACGTGTGTCTGTTGCAGTGTCATCATCATGTAACCTACTTGTTTTAGTCAGTACATTCGAGAGTTCTGTTCTATGTAATCTACTAGACCACTGGTATACCGCTGTGACGACATGTTTTAGCTCGCTTAAAGTATCACTCAGGTCCAATCATTTCATTAGTCATCATCAATTTTCTTAAACTTAGCCCTTCGAGCGCTAAAAACACTACTACCACCCCTCCAACGTTGACGTATGTGGACTGAACCTCCCAGCCTCCACGCCAGGTAACGCTTTCCCCTGCTGACCCCCCCCCCCTCCTCGGAAGCGGCTATTCACTTCAAAGGGCCAACTCAACTCGACGTCTGGGGCAATATTTTCCCTGATCAACTAGCGCTGACCAATGTCAAGACGTAGTCTCCTTTGATCTGGCCAAGCCCTGATCATCTTCCCTTCACCTTTTCTGACCATCTGTTCAGAAAGACAAAGCGGGCCAGTTTACTGATCTCCAAATTCACGCCTTTACGCAATATCTCTCCCCCGGGAAATTTCGTCACGATCAAACGGGGACTTCTATCTCGAAGTCGCCAGATTGTCTACATCAAATTGTCGGCTTATCGCCCCACCACTCTTGCCCACCCCTTCTAGAATAGCTTCAATAATTCTTATCTCATTAATTAGCTCTTTAACTATTATTAATTTATATCAGATAAATTATCGCTCACCACGAGCCCTCAGCATATTATTATTAATTAATTCATTGGCAGGGAATTATCATAATATTTCTGTAGCAAGTATGTATGTATTCTCATTCCTTGTAAGGAATCCCTTAAATATTTATGTATTCTATTTTATCGGCCATGTTGGCCAGATTATACTACTTCGGTAAAATCATGTTTATTTACTTATGGGGTGAGTATCAGTCTTTGATCTCCCCTTCCTTTTCATCTCATTTATTTGAGTAATATATGTAATTACCAATCACCGTGACTGGTGAACCTTACCTGTATTACCTTATTACTTATTAACACGTCTTATTTATCTATGTGGGATTTCCCATTATTATTGTTATCTTCCTTGATGGCATACAATATTTATTTGTTAGCTCCTTTAATTTATGAGACTAGCTTATATTTTCTTTGCATCACTCTGAAGATGTCCTTCTCAGAAAGGCATTTACTTACCAGTGGTGTCATTATGGCTAACCGACTTACACATCATGTCGTTGCAGCTTTTATCTATTGGTAATGTGCACTTGGTGACTTATCCACTCATTGCTGATACCAGGTCTTCTGATTCTGGATCTGCTGATATTCGCCCAGCTAATACATCACCAACGTCCAAACAAAAACGATCGCCAAAGACCCGTTACTGGCTTCGCTGACAGTAGCCGGAGCTGATCCCTGTACTCCGCCAGCCCACCAGCAGACTGCGTCAGCACCAGCCATTACAGTCTCCTTAAGACAGCACCAGACACAGATAAGCTAAGAAGAAAAGCCTAATGACACTCGGACCACTTGGCTTTTAAATCTGATGATAATATATACACATATGTATTAGATCTCATCCCAGCCCACTGTAAATCATTACACCTTCTATTTTACTTTGTATAATAAACCTGTATATAATTTTACATCTATACATAGCGTTTTTATTGCCTGCATTTTAACGCTTGCCTGTATGTGAATTTGTGGAAGTATGGTTTCTCAAACTCTACAACCCTCTAAACACCGGCCACTTTGTTTCAGGAAAAGGGGAAAAGTTTTAATTAGCGACGATGACGTAAAGTTTGTTAAAAAACAAGAACGCTCTATTCGACACTATCAACAAGATGCTTTTCATTAGGGCAGGGAAAATAAGAAGTTATATCCAGGCGGCTAGTAACCGAGGATATTGAACAGGTCCCTTCTTGAGAATTGAAAGCGTTTCCTATTTTAACACTAGTGTCGACTATCTATCTTGATTTCGCCGGTTTTAGAAGGTTACCTCCTGTTTATTTCATTGTTTGGATTTGACACGGCGGAAGAGCCACAACAATAGGATCATATTTTTTTCAATTGCTCGTTTTCGTCTATTCAAGATCTACTAGATTTTACAGTTTACAAAAACTGATTAAAAGTTTCTATTGAAAAACGTAAGCGTATGGTTATAACATTGTATTTATCATTTTAAACTCAGGTTTTGCCAATTGAGTTTTTATAAAAAGATTTTTTTACTCACAACATAAAATGAATTTGTAGAAAAAAAATATTGATATTATGAATATATTTTATAAGTGTAAGGCATGATTTGAAATATATATAATTCCATATAATATCAAATTTATGATTACATAGTATATTAAACAATAAAAATTACACTAAATAAAAAAAAATTACAAAGAAAAATTACAGAAAAAGGAATAAAGTTTAGGCAATTCTTTCCACGCAGAAAAATGTCTATTCCTAAAAGTAACAAATAAAAAAACTAAAAAATAATAACACAATCATTTAAAAACTCAAAATACCTAGATGTTACAATCAATGGAAGGCTATCATGGAATCTCCATATTACTAAAATTTAAACAAATCACTAGGGTTTATGAAGAAAAATAATACTAAAATTCAATATTAAAAATATTATATCATACATCCTCTATTTGTGACCCCTCAACTCAAGAAAATACAAGGATACTAGAAAAGACGCAAAATAGAGCAGAGAGATTTCTAACAAACGAAATATTTACATTTGATTAGAATAAGAAATCAACAGAAGACTAAAATGTAAAGTAGAAATAATATATTAAATACTGAAACACAACTTACAAAACAAAACACAATGCAGATTTTCACTAACACATAAATATAAGGGTACTTTCTTATTCATTATGGTAGGACAAATTTGTACTATTGCTACTTATTCCGTATTTACATTAATCAGCCAGAAAAAGCAACCATTAATAGGGTTTAAGTCACTAATTAAAATGTATAACTAGATGAACACATGGATACACGTAGGACGTAATTATCTTCTCGTTTGAAGTAACGTCTAAAATTTAAATAATAAGAGAAAAGTAGATAAACGTCAGGCTGAGCCTCAAAGTGAGTATTTGAGTGAGGCAGAGTAGATCACTGCGTCTGCTATAAAAATCAACGTCTGCTGTTTTCTTAACCCTTCTCTATGGATCTTGACGTAGGTAGACGTAGGTATTATACTACACAGAAAGTAACTAAGACTTTTAAAACGCTTTTAACAAAGGTAGCATCCTAGGTTCTTGCGAATACAAGAATGAAGGGTGACTGCTTATTTTGTTGACAGCTTCTTTGGGCAAGATACTTATCACTTTGAGAATGGCAATTTTTAAATGCAATAGTGAGGTATAAAAGAGAAGAAGTATCTTCTTGCCACCTTTCAAAGACGTAGCATACTAGTATTCATGTACCAACCAGACATAGATATGAGCACATGGAAACAGGCTTCTTTCGAACGAAACAGATGGGGATTTCTTACAAAGGCCGAGGAATATATATTTGAGACTAAAAGAACATCTTCTGTAGATGACAGACGTAGACTGCAGATTATTTCTGCCCCGGATGTGACTAAATATGTCAATCACAGTTAGGATTACTGCAATTCTTAATCTTTGACCTGGGGAGACGCTTTTAATTATTATTATTATCTGTATATAAGCAATATTCTCTTAAAGTCATACATGTGACAAAGCTATTCCTGCATAAAAAGTGAACACAAAAATCAATTTGTCTTTCTAAAGATATACATGTTTTTTAACGTCTTTTTAAATTTAGGACTTGTCATGACGTACACGAAAAAATTAAACGCCGAGTTAACTACATAAAAAATCTGTTCTGCATTTAATACTAATAAATACGACTTATCTGTTAAATGCAATGAGGATTTATTTAGTAATAAAAACGTGTCAAGTATTCCAGATGGTACAAGGACAAAAACTATCAAGGACGTAGATAAAAATAAACTTATTTTCACTGATTTTATTTCCTTCATTCTTTTATGTCGCGCAATCTCAGAAATGATTTCAATATTCGAAGATTTACTAATGTTTCTTATTGTTATAATAGAACAAGTTATTACAATAACTATTGGAATAGCCATTGAATAAATATTCATAAATATACTTAGATAAAAATAGTTCCAAAAGATATAATTGTCCCAGTAAAAATGTGTTCCATATCTCCATATTTCAGTAACATTATCTTCAGTACCTGTATCTAGATAACCAAAGCCGAACATAGGTGAAAGAAATGCAAAAAGTGTTAGGACTACACAAAATGCAGTTACTTTGGTTCTAAAACGTGTTACAATTCTAGAAACTTGAAATGGAAAACAAACAGCAAACATTCTTTCAACAGATAACATTGTGATAAAATATGTACTTGAAAACAAACATAAAAGTTTAATAGTATTCATGTATTGAAAATAATAAGATTCTAACGTAATAGACAAATGTTTGTCTATGTAAAAAACAATGCTTGTAATGCGAAAATTTAAAAAGCAAAATGAAAATATCAAATCCGAAACAGCCAGATATAAAAGTAATAAATTTGTTGTATCTTTCATTCCTTGTTGAGACAAAACACAAATATTTAAAACATTACCAACTAAACCCAGACATGCAAGAAACTGAGACAGGACACAATTGATCAAAATGTCACAAACAATATAAACTGCATCACTGACATCCAGTAAATTGTCAGTGTTAATTACAGTGTAAGAGAAGTTCATTTTGTCTCAAACTAGAGTTTTATTTTATTGATATAGTCTTACATGTATAAAAATTAGCAGGTTTGTTTAGATTTTATGCATAGACGCTTTAACATTTTCCTACACACTGCCATCCACACAGCAAAGAGAGGTGCACACTGTCTTGTTCACTGTACTCTATGGGATAAAGAAGAAACAAAGTTGTGCCAAAAATGGAAGTGGACAAGAATAATACTGTGTATTCAAAGTTGACCTTCATTTGTATTTGTCTGGTAATTCTGTTACATTCATTAAATATCTTTTAACTAAGCAAAAACTAACAAAAATACGCTAATATTCAAAACCATATTTTTAAACTCGAAGATAATAAAAAAGTAACTTTATTGTTTAACAAAAGAAAGTGAGTGTAGACATCAACCTGTACAAGAACATTTTATGTTACAATACAAACACAACAGCTAATAAAAGCGTCATTGTCTCTTTCATTGTTCAAAAGAGTTTCCAAGTAACATCAGACATTTGATTGTTGTTTTTTTCGTCAATAAGAAAAAGTTTTACTTGTATAACTATGTAAAGATAAACAGTGACTAAAAATAACGTTAATAGATAATATAAAGATTCTTGTTGTTCATAGCAGTATAACAACTATGTATCAAATCAATGGATAATTATGTCAATGAATGAGATTGTTGTTTATGGAAAGTGTTATTCTAAAGATAAAAATTCGAACGTTAATGTGACATTCTCAAGCAATCAAAAGAGGAGGTTAAGAAAATTGAAGGAGATTGCATACATTTGCTTTTTTTGTTTTGATTAATTTAAATTTTAAATTTTCGAAGAGTGCTAAGTGATTTAGCGGGATACATTTACAATTATCATCATTAAAATCATTTTCAGACTGTTTTTATAATTGGTTAAATGTTCTGCTTATTAATTTCAATTATCTTTTCTTTTAAGAGTCAAAGTAGCATTGTAAAAAGTTACGGCGTCCCTATATCTAGATCTGTAGATCTTGATTAAACAGCCATTGCGTATGTAAGACTGACATGCATTCTGCTGGTACATTATTAAATGTTTTCTCAAGATTTACGTATGCCGACTTTCCAGCAACTGCACTATACAATTACTTATAAAATTAGAGGGTTTCATTATAGTTCAAAATAATTGATGCAATGTTTTTTAAAATACCTTTTCTCAAGTTAGAACTTCATGGAACCTAAAACCAAGAACCTGGAACCTGATCTTAAATACGGCTTTTAAGATTTTCCTATAAATTTATCAGTTGATGTAAATCGCTGAAAAAAGAATTACTAGCTTTTTGGACATATAGGAACAACTGTTTTTTGACAGTCATAATTTTTCAAACTAAAATATAAATAAATAAATATAGAGATGTAGAACTGGAGGCACGGTGGCTGAGCGGTAAAGCGCTTGACTTCCAAACCGGGGTCCGGGGTTCGAATTCTGGTGAAGACTGGGGTTTTTAATTTCTGGATCTTCGGGCGCCTCTGAGTCCACTCAGCACCTGACATGGGTGGGGAAAAGTAAAGGCGGTTGGTCGCTGTGCTGGCCACATGACACCATCGTTAACTATAGGCCACAGAATCAGATGACCTTTACAACATCTGCCCTATAGACCACAAGGTCTGAAAGGGGAACTTTACTTTTTTGTTAATGTAGAACTAACTTCGGTTTTGAAACGACTATCGCGTTCTTGCAAATACTATCGCTTTTGGAAATTCCGAATGCAAGACTTTATTGATTTATGAGTTTAATAAAATAATGTTCAGGAAAATTGTGCGCATTGTCCTCTAGGTCTAGATCTAAAGGTCTGTCATTAGAATCTTATAAAGTCTAGTAGATGTATACATCCGCTTAAGGCTTAACCAGGATTCTTTCTCGTGGAGGAAAAGTTAAAAATTCCCCATTGTTTTTTTAATGTGGCATTCATTAGTTCTTAAGATTAAAAAATGGAGTAATCAGCCGTATTGTAACGCTATCTGACTTGTTTATTAAAGTTGCTTTAACTTTATTGATAGATTAAATTTTTACCTAAGTCTAATATAGATTGAATCTAGATTCTAGATGTAGACCTAGATCTAGATCTTGATGTATAACTTACTAGTTCTAAATCAGCAGCCTAAATCTAGTTCTTGATGTCTAGGCCTATATAGATGCCAAATTAATAATAAAACAATAACAAGTATACAAAGTAACTCTGGTCTACTGGAAAGAGACATAAACTCATCAAGCTGACGGTGCCGAAGAACGAGTTTGATGCCAGACTTCACCTAAAAATAATTTATATAATTTCTTCTTCATATTTTTTAAAGTTGTAAATTGCAGGTATTTTAGTCGTGTGCACGTGAAGATTTCTTTCTTGTCTGATAGTCGTGTTTTAGGTATAGGGACTAGTTTACATTGGGCTTGTTTTGTTGTCAAGAAAATTGTGTGAGTCACGCTTAGTTTCTTATATTGTTTTTTTTTGTAAGCGGAGTGGGCCTTCTAGTTGTAGATCCTATTTGCGCTACCGTCTTCAATTTCTCCCCGTTTTAACGGTACGTAAGTACTTAAATGCATTAACCAGGTTGATATTTCAGTACGGGGGTCGTTATTGAACTTTCTAAGAATTAGGCGCAACGCTATATCTAAGTTTTTCTTTGTTTCAAGGCTTTATGCTTGGGATTATGATAGAGTGTGTAGTTTTGAGCTTGACTTGGAGCCATGATTGATCCTTGAATGAGCCTTACATGTCCATGTTTTGTATTTGGAGACAGCGGACCGTGCTGAAAAAACTGATTGTTGGTGAGTAAGGTGTAAAATAAATAATGCAATAAGTTATTATCACATGATTTGTACAAATTCAGAATATTAAGTATTTGTATTTAGTATTTAATATTGCTATGGTTCATAAGTCCATCGATCGTTGACTATTTTTTTTATGGTTCGGTTATTATGCAACTTGCTATGCTGTTGTTCTTTAATTATGAAATTACCCTGTTGAGGTGAGGCCCCTGCTCATCATATCATCCCCTAGAAAACCCGTAAAGCCAACCTTGGCTGTATTATCTTTTTTAAAAAAATAATATTTTTCTTGACTAATATATAGATATTTTAATTGTTAAAATAGTGTTTGTTTTGGGACTCAATGCTGGTCCTCTTTAATCATAATGATTATGGTTCATCTCAAAAATGTCTTTAAGTAGACGGGATTTGTATTTTGTGTCATTTATACCTACAGTTTTGTCATTTTTCCAAAACCATTTTTAAATATAATACATGTATTATTTATATGTGTATTCCAGTGTTTTAGTTGCTAATAACAAACAGAAAAGGATAATTTAAAAAAAAAAAGAATGTTTATTGTACGTACATACGGACGACTGCCAAGTCTTATGGCATTTGCTCTAGTCAGTCGGCTCGATGGTCCTTCCCTATGCAATCCCATGCCTTCCTGCAGTAGGTCTGAGCTAGAATTTAATCTTTATTTCAGAAGGCTCATCTTATAACATTAAAAGTCATTCTTTGCAAGTGCCCCAAAATTATACTTTTATAAAAAGGTTTTGCTCACAAGAACCTCGTTACAGAGAAGTGTTTCTTCTAGAAGGAATCATTTCCTCTGGATTAGAATCTCATGGGCCTTTTACAAAACTTTTCCAGCATTGAATCAGAAGAATCCTCAGCAACTAATAAATAACACGAACTTTTTGTTTGTTAATCTAAATCTTTATATCTATAACTTTATCGATATCGATTTATTTTTATCTACCGATCTCTACATGGATGTTTATTTATATGCATGTTTATGTTTTGAAGTGCAAAATAAACGTAACAGAAGCTTTACTCTAAACTCAAGTTAACACAGAATATTTACTGGATGTCCAATAATATAGTTTATATTGTTCTTAACATTTTGTTGGCTATCTTATATCGATGTTTCTTGCCTTGTTGGGAATTGTGGGTAATGTCCTAAATATGTGTGTTTTGTCTCAGCAAGGAATAAAAGATACAACAAATTTATTACTTCTGTTTCTTGCATTGTCAAAATTTAGTTTTTTCCACAGTTTTATTTCGAATTCCTGAGAGACAGTGCCCGCCTACCTCCTCGTGGTGTCCCTCTGGTAACTGGAGTAAGTTCACCCCTTACTCTCAGGGTGTTTAAAAAAGGGCTAACATTGCCAGAGCTCCGACTTTCCTACAGGCTCTCACGCTCTCCTGGTGCAGAGTTCTGCTAGTGAGGTTTGAGAAAAATGCTAAGCTCTGATTGACATAACCCTTGCACGCTCGTCTGGTGTAGGGTTTGTGTCTGTCGGGGTCTATAGCCTATGCTGAACTGATCAGCTGCAGCCCTGGGGACTAGTGAAGGGTCAAGCTTTTAAAATTTGCGGGCTCTAAACTGGTTGTAAAAAAAAGGTCTCCTACCTTACTCCACTTTCGTGGATTAAACCCTGCCCATACGAGTGAGTGGCTGAATTAACTGGTCTTTCGATCGTTTATAGTCCAATGTTAATGTCTGGGTTGTTTTCATTGCTCGCTCTAAGGAGCAACCCAAATTTCCTCCCCCTGGAGAAACCCATACCTATTTCGAGAATAAATACAAAGAAAATCGAGTCTGAGCGGACCCTAACAGGCTCCGCTAGCCAAGTAAAGGGCGTTAGGCCTGGCATCGAAAAACGTGCTACTAATCGCCTCGCAACGTTGGTACATTGGGAGAACGGGCCACGTTGTGATAAAAGAGCTACCGTTCATCCCAATACACAAACTCTGATAACATCCTTTTTCCCCCAAACAAACACAACAATTAAAAAAAAATTAATCCACACCAACACCTCATACTGGGAAAGTAAGTATCCTCCAAGCTTATTTAGCTGGAAAGATTAAGCAACATGATCCCCAAATTTCCAAATTTGAAACGAACACTTTCAAAGTCCTTCAATGTAACGTCCGAGGACTTATTCCAAACACACTTGAAATAACAAACCTGCTCCATAAAGAGTGTGGATTTTGCCTTACTACAAGAATGTCTGATAAGTGACAAATTAAGTGTCTCAATACCTGGGTACTCTGTTTTCCACTGCTCCTGTGGGGATTGCCGAGGCCTGGTCACATTGGTGGCTAATGCTCTGGTCGCTGAGAAAGTGTCCACAGACTTGAGTCAGGGGAGGACAGACACTTGGTGTTAGAAATTTGAAAAAAATAATAGACGTTTCAAGTGCATCAATGTTTATAATCCACCAAAACAAGAACTGGCTTTAGATGTCGAGAGACAATAACTGTAGACACTATTATAGCTGGAGATCTAAATGCCCATTCACCTTCCTGGGGCTATGATGACACTGATCTGTCTGGTAAAAAGTTCATGACCTGTGCAATTCTACTAACCTTTTTCTTCTGCAAAACAAACACTCTCTTCCCACTCTTCTGCATGCTAGCAATGGTTCACTATCACGTCCAGATCTTTCTTTAGCTCTGCTAACTTGGAATCTGTCATAACTTATAAAGTATTAGGCGATATTGGCAGTGACCACCTTCCAATATTACTGACTGCCACTCTTTCTAAAATCAACACCATAACAGCTAAAGTACCACGAAGGTGGTGCTTTAATTAGGCTAATTGGAAAGGATATCGGGCAACTGTCGACAATGCCCTTGAAAAAATCCATTTAGAGTCTAGCTCTGTCGACCTTGTGTACCGTCAAATGACAACAGCTATCCAGGGCATGGCTAAAAAGTTGATTCCTCGAACTTACCCTTGTAAAAAATTCAAAAACTTTTGGACTGCTGAAATCTATAAACTTGTTATGGCTCGGAGAAGGGCATACAAAAAGGTCCAAAAGAACCCAAACAATCCAACACTATAGACTTAGCCTACTAGTCAAAACTTCTGGTAGCAGGGAAAAACGAGAACGTTTGACCAACGCCTGTGCAAGGTTAGACCTAAGGGATAGCTCTAAGGCTTGGAGTCTTCTGAGAAATCTCGAAAATGCTGGGCTTACGAACAGAACACAGCAAACCCATTATCTTCAACCAGTTGGGTAACAATTTCATCAAAGAAGAAAATTGCCACCTTGTTGAACAAATATTTTTCTAAGATTAACAAGGCTGCCAAGAAGTCTCCACTGTCCAAAGCCATTGATAAAGCTCGCAAAGCTGATGGAAAAAAGAGACCGAAAGGAACCTCAGACCGAAAGTGCTAAAGGAACGATGAACTCCCCCTTCTCGATATGCGAGCTTAATGCTGCCATAAGGAAATGTCAGCTTCAAAAGCCTCCCGTGCTGGATGGTATCACCCCCGAAATGCTCAAGCATGTAGGGGGGAAAGGAATGGCCGTGCTCTTGACATTTCTAAATAGAACCTGGGCTGATGATCATCTGCCCAGGGCCTGGAAACGTGCCACCATTATTCCTATACCAAAAAAAATGCTTCCACTGCTGAGGGCTACTGACCCATCTCACTCACAACTTGTGTGAGAAAGATGGCTGAAAAAATGGTAAATGAGCGTCTGGTTTTGTACCTTGAGAGTGCCCGTCTTATAGCTCCAGAACAGGCTGGTTTCAGGGCTGGAATGTCCGCTATAGACCAAGTCAACATCTTTGTGCAGAGCGTAGCAGATGTATTCCAAAGGATCGAAAGCACATTCGCAGTCTTCATTGACTTAAACAGGCATATGATAAAAAATGGCGACCTGGTTTGTTTCATAAGATAAGAGCTGTGGGGTGCGGGGACGGATATATTACTGGATTAGAGACTTCCTACAAGAGCGTACAATAAGAACAAGGATGTACGGAGAAGTCTCAGGGGAAATCACCCTCAAGCACGGCCTCCCCTATGGCTCCGTCCTGTCATGCGCCCTTTTCACGGCCTTTATAAATGATCTACCGGCTCAGCTAAAATGCCAAAAAGGTTCTATATGCTCATGATATTGTCCTTTGGAAATCTGGAAGGAGCGCAACCTCTATACAAAATGTGTTGCAAAAAGATCGCCATACGCTCTGCTTATATACAAAAAAATGGAGGTTATAAATAAACACCTCCAAGCCGGTTTATTCTCTGTTCACGCTCGGGACTGGCATTCTCGGGCAACCTTTCCGGCTCTCAGCATGGAAAAGCTACCCAAGTACCTTGGTGTAACTTAAGATCGGAAACTAAAAATGTGTGAGCACATCTGTGATAATATTAGAAGATATTACGTCATTGTTTGTTGTTTATGTTTTATTCGAAAGCAAAGAATCGGACTGAAATAAAAAGTTAGTTATATATGTCTACCTTAATAAAGACAGTCTCGTTATTATCATTATTAATTAGTAACGTCTACAGTAATTTATTATTAATCTGTGACAACAGAACATGGTGTCAGAAGTGGGATAGATCCATATCTCGCTATGCTCGAGTATAGAAATACTCCGATAAGCGGACTGCTTTATTCGCCATCACAACTGCTGATGAGTAGAAGACTCAGGGACATCATTCCAACTGATCCCAAACTATTGAAACCATCGGTAGCTGAAAATGCAGAGACATTAATCAACGAACGACAGAGGAAAAGCAAAGTGAAATACGATTCAAAAGCAAGGTTACCAAAAGACTACTCTGTCGGGGAGAAGGTGAGAGTTCGTCTAGGACAAACATAGCAGAAAGCAGTCGTCATTAAGTAACATCCATCACCCAGATCTTACATCATAAAGACAAATGATGGGAAAACATACAGACGAAATCAATAGTTTTTAAACAAGAGCTACGAAGAAGACATCTCTGGGTACTATGACATTGACGAAGACAATGAACAGCAAACTGTTAGAACAAACGAAACAGACAATTATAAATCAACATCTAGAGAACTTGCTGTGCCGGTCAAGACAACCAGAAGTGGTCGAGTTGTCAAAATTCCTTGTAAATATAAGTATTAAGAACTTTAAAAGGAAGGATGTGAAAATATCTTCAAAAGGAAGGATGTGATAATATTAGAAGATATTACGTCATTGTTTGTTGTTTATGTTTTATGCGAAAGCAAAGAATCGGACGGAAATAAAAAGTTAGTTATATATGTCTACCTTGATAAAGAGAGTCTCGTTATTATCATTATTAATTAGTAACGTCTACAGTAATTTATTATTAATCTGTGACAACAGAACAACTTCCACGATGTTGCAAGAAAGGCCTCAGGGGAAACTTTGCATTGTGCGAAAGCTGGCATCCATGCTCCGATCACTGTATTTAGGAGCAGTCCGATCAAAGATAGACTACAGCCTACCTGTGCAAATTTATTGCTCTAGAACTGCTCTTGAACAACTTGATAAAATACAGTCCCAAGCACTAAGATTTGTCTGTGGAACCTTTAGCTATTATAGCACAGTGCAGGACAGGCTATTGTCCTGTTGGTTCATATTTCTCACGGCTATGGCCAAATTTCGATTCACGGTGCCCACGCTGCGGGGAAGAAGAGGAAACCGTGCCACATATTCTGTTTGACTGCCCCAGACTTGCTGATCTCCGTCTCGACAGGTCTTGGAAACCAAAAATTCTCGACCTGTATGGCGACATTTATGCACTACAAAAGAGAACAGGGTATCTGTCCAGAGCTTTTGCAAGAGAGGATTAGAGTCTCTCAAGCCCTCATTCTAATGGGGTTTGATGACGATGATGATGATGATGATGATTTCGTATTCCTAACATTGTTTTTTAGTTTGATCAACATTTAACTTATTTGTAAGCTGTTTTACAATGGAGAATCAATCATAATAAATTTGAATAGTTACAGTTTTTAAGAAATATAATTAAAAATTATTTTTTTTTATTTTTAGCGGTTTCTTAAAATGTAAAAGCCGTATTTGTTTTTGTGTTGTGTGTCTGTTCGTCAGTCCAGCTTTGATAAATATATTACTGTATTTTTTTATAAATTTTCTTGTATATTAGCTACTATCATTTTATAGAAAATTTTAATTATGTTAAGAAACAATAACTAAGAATGCACAATGTGTGTACGTACCCTGCTGGCCTCCTTATGTCCTAAGGACTTTTGGTTCATCTCGTATAACAATTTTTTTTATCTGACTGTGGAGACTTATTTTAGAGACACTTCCGTCTATATATATCGCAGTTTAAGGTACATGAATTGTTAAAACCAATGGTTCGTATTGTTTTTCTGTGGTACACTTGCTGCGGGCAAATCTAGAGTCTTGGAAACCCTTGACCCATGAAGTAAATTACAGCTAGCGGCGCCAATCAACAGTTGATCATTTAATCACATTCATTTTTATGTGTTCAATTAGCCATTGGCCAGCTCCCCATGCTTTGTAGAGGAATCGTATTTATACATTAACTGTTATAACGCCGCCACCTCAAAGAACGAGACTCGCAGCGAGTGACATGATAAAAGGGTAGGGACTAGAGAGTCTTTCCTTTTTCTTTATCAACTCCGGGGTTCCCTGTATGTCTGACATTTTCTTTTTCTAAAAAGGTTTTCATTGAGGGTGGAAAACTACTGCACTCACACCAGATGTTGGTATTAATTTAATTTTTCTATGAAACACGATTGACTTGGATAACGTTCGTTTGAAAGTATTACAAACTTAATAGGACTTTTATATTGTCATAATGTTCTCATCTTTGTCGAAACTTTGAAAATCATGTTATGTTTACAGAATTAGTAGTTCTACAATTTCAATACGACACAGATTTTTAAAATGGTCCCACAGAGTCAGAGTCGACTTGTGGAACAACGTGTCTGTTAAAATGGAAACACTTTGTGTCATGCCTTGCTTTGCTTGGTACTTCAAGTATTTTATCGAAGATTATCTTATCTTATATAATACAGACGTTACTTCAAAAAAGAAGATGATTACGTCCTACGCGTCATGCATTTAGTCATGCATATTAACCAATGACTTAAATTCTGCCAAGTCACTGGTTTTCCTGGCTAGCTCAGGCAACCCATTCCATGCTCTAATAGCACTAGGGAAGAAGGAGTATTTGTACAAATTTGTCCTAGCATATGGGACGAGGAATGTGCCTTTATCTTTGTGTCTTTCAGAGTATTTTATTAAATTTTGTTTTTGTATTTGAAGATTATGGTTCAGTGTTTTATGTATTATTGCTACTTTACTTTTGAGCCTTCTGTCCTGAAGGCTTTCTAAATTTAGTGATTTTACTAAAGGTGTTACTCTAGTCAAATGTGAATATTCGTTTGTTATGAATCGCACTGCTCTATTTCTTGTCTGTTCTAGTTTCTTAATGTTTTCTTGAGTTGAGGGGTCCCAAACAGAGGATGCATATTCTATTATTGGCCTAACCAAGGTTAAATAACATTTTAGTTTTATGTTCTTATTTGATTTATAGAAATTTCTTTTAATAAATCCTAATGCTTTGTTTGATTTTTTTGTAGTTTCATCAATATGTGGATTCCATGACAGTTTTTCATTTATTATAACACCTAGGTATTTTGCGTTTTTAGTCTGTGTTACTGGTTTGCCATGAATAAGATAAGTGGAATTAATTTGTTTTAGTTTTTTTGTTACTCTTAACAACTGACATTTTTCTGGGTGGAAAGACATGCACCTGAGTTTACTGTTATTGGTGTTGATTTAGAGCCATTTATTATTACAGTTTGTTCTCTCCCTATCAGAAAGTCTTTAATCCACTGATGCAGTGGACCATTAATGCCGAAATATTTTAATTTTTTAAGCAAACTATGGTGGTGAACTTTGTCAAAAGCCTTAGAAAAATCTAGTAAGATAGCATCTATTTGTTCACTATTATCTAAACCTTTTGAAAAATCATCAATTAGTCCTATTAGTTGTGTTTCACATGATCTATATTTCCTAAAGCCATGTTGGTATGGTGTGAGGACATTATGTTTGTCTAAGTGGTTTATGATGTTGCTACATATTATGTGTTCTAGGATTTTACATGTGATGCTGGTAAGTGATACTGGTCTGTAGTTTCCTGGGTCAGATTTTTCTCCTTTTTTAAATAGGGGGGTGACATTAGCTTCTTTCCAGTCCTTTGGTACTCTGCCCTGGTTAAGTGAAGTCTGAAAGAGTATTTTGAACACTGGGGCTAGCTCATTACTTAGTTCTTTGAGTAATCTAGCTGGAATACCATCAGGTCCAGAAGCTTTATTTGGTTTGGTGTTGGCTAATAGTTTTTGAATTCCAAGATTACTTTCTTAGTGTACTTTTGTTCTCTGAGGAGCTGATTTCTCTACTTGTACCTATCAGGCTGTTCATCGTCAATGGAAGATAGACCATAGATAACCCATCGTGTCATTCCTCCACTGAATTAGTTGTTCAAAGCAAACTGTGATCCAAGTTACCCGAAGCTGTGATAACGACACGTCAGTATTTAGTATATTTTTGTAGTCTGTCCTCCATATGTATCTAAACAGAAGTAAGATCTAAACAATTTTTACAAAGCTTATATTAGCTCATTCTTCTGTCTGTCAGTCTGGTTATGAAAGAGGTATTTCTAGTCTAACTTAGCCAAGTGACGTAGTGGGAAGATAATTTCCCTTTGACTTTATTCAGAATGATTTTATTTAATGAAATATTTTAAAAACCTCGTTCGCCAACGTTTATTAGCATTTGTCAGCTCTCTTGTGTTGAAAAAGACTAAACTGTGAGACGTAATGGTACTTTGTTTTTGCATTTGACGTCATTCAGATGATTTTATTAATTACGTACAATGACTCTTCGCTTATTTTATTATCTTTCATATGTTTTTCGTGTTCTTTCCTGATGAAATAATTGAAACAATTTATATTATTGTGAGATTAGATTGTATTGGTCTGGGTTAAACCATTAAACCAATTAGAAAAGTAGGCACAAATATCACTTAAATTAAAGTTCTTGCGTTTCTTTTATTTTAGATTTACTGGGGAAAAAGCTTAGTTCTTAGAATTTCCATTGTTGTTAGCAAAACGTAACCCATTTCTCTCTTTTCTATCTTTCTGTCTCTCTCTCTCTCTCTCTCTGTCTCTCTCTCTCTCTTAAATTAACACTGTACCATTATCTTCAAATACAAAAACACAATTTAATAAAATCCTCAGAAAAACACAAAGATAAAGGCACATTCCTCGTTTCATATGCAAGGACAAATTTCTACAAATCCTCCTTCCTCCCTAGTGCTATTAGCGCTAGCGTGAGCTAGTTAGGAAAACCAGTGACTTATCAGAACTAGGTAATTGGTTAATATGCATGACTAAATGCATGTGGCGTAGGACGTAATCATCTTCTTTTTTCAAGTAACGTATTATATAAGATAAAATACACATACACACACACACACACACATATATATATATATATATATATATATATATATATATATATATAATTTAGACATATCATTTGTAAATTATAATTATAAATATATCTGTCATAGTTTACAAAGTTTAGAAGTTAGATGATCATTAAATTGATGGATCGTGACCAAACAATGTTTAATTAATCACACAGATAGAAATAATTAAATAATAATTTTTCAATCTAATACTAATTGCTAACTAAATGACAAAAAAAAACAAGCAACAAATATTTCTTTTATTACGACAAATTTTCTTTAAAAATAAGTTTGCTCTTTCTCAAGTTACATTTTATATATAAACTTTGAAGTTTGATGTTACCTCGAATGTAATGTACTATGTGAGTATTTCTAGTTTCAACATATGGGTTTTAGGCTACACGTGCTTTATTCGTCTCTTTAAAAAAAAGTTAAATTGAAATTTATTTTGTTTTTTGGAGGAAATAAAGCAAAGAGATGTTATTAATGATTTGAATAAACTTTCTGTACATTTTTTTTTTTTGCTGTTGTAAAGAAAATGAAAAGAAATGTTTAATAAATGTATAGTTAATAAAAATTTCAATAAAGTAAAATATACAAAATATATGTTTAGATGAAAATTTTGTTTAAAGTTTTAGCGAATTTCGGACTTGTTAAAACGTACAAAATAAAGTTAAATGAGGAATTAATCAAGTACAAAATCTGTTCGGAAGAAAGAAATATATCATAAACTCTCTGTGTTAAGAAAAGTGTTGATTTATGTACAACTAGAATGGTATCAAGAAGTCCTGAGGGTACTAGTACAAAAATGATTAAGAATGTAGATAAACATAAACTAATTTTTACTGATTTTATTTCCTTCTTTTTGTTATACATTGCCTTTTCTGAAATGTTTAATTTAGTTTGTGAAGACGCCAACAATTTTGTTATTGTTATTATGGAACAAAACATGACAATAACTATTGGTATAGCCATTGAATATATATTGATAAATATGCTGGAATAGAATTCATTCCACAGGTTAAAATTCTCGAAGTAAAACTGTGTTCCAAATCTCCATATTTCTGTTACATTATCAACTACAGCTGTGTCAAGATAGGCAAAGCCATACTCGGGTGATATTAGTACAAAAAGTATACAAACAATACAAAATGCGGTTAATTTGATTCTAAAACGTGTTACAATTCTAGAAACTTGAAATGGAAAACAAACAGCAAACATTCTTTCTACCGATAACATTGTGATAAAATAAGTACTTGAAAATAAATACACAATTTTAGCAGTATTTAATATCTGAAAATAATAGGATTGCAAGGTAACAGAGAGATGTTTGTCAAAGTAGAAAACAATGTTAGAAATACGATATAAAACAGAGAAGAGAGAGAAAATCAAATCCGACACAGCCAAATACAGAAGCAATAAATTCGTTGTATCCTTCATTCCTTGTTGAGACAGAACACAAATATTTAAAACATTACCAACTAAACCCAGACATGCAAGGAATTGAGACAGGACACAATTGATCAAAATGTCTACAGCAATATAAACTGCATCACTGACATCCAGGAAATTGTCTGTGTTCATTTTAGTTTTTGTCTCGTTCATTTTCAGCTTTAAAATAGACAATAAAATGCGATTAATACATTAGTAAACATTGTTTTTTCATTTCATAATAATTAGAGTATTTTGTGGATCTCCTTACTGCACATTTTTAATATATTAATATGACGACTAATTCTAATACGTCCAATAGTTGATATGTAATGGAAACAAATACTACGAAAGTTATATATCTATATATATTTACTATTAAAATAAGTTATATGGTTTTGCCCTATAACATTTTCATACATGCGAATATAACATTTTAGAGAAACTATTATGTAAGATATTTTGAATTGTCATTATTTGTTATTTGTTAAAATAACACAATTGCGTTGGTTACTGTAAAGAGTTCTCATAACAAAAAAAAATCTTTTAGTAATCTAGATTTTATATAACTGTTAAAATTAAAAAGGAGTACTATTAGGTCCATTTATAATAATGGGGTTTTATATTAGTATTTGGATTAGTGTTCTTGAATCGTAGGCTATGTAATAGTTAATAGCTGAAAAAGAAGACATGTGATTTTGAGACTTTAAGTTGACGAATTTGAAAATGCAATATTTAGAAGTAAATTATTTTAGAGAAAATTGTTTTTATTCTGAACACACGATAGATGTACACTGTTTAATCCCAGAGAAAATATAACTCACATGTTCATTGAAATAAAACTACTAATCTTCGTATGCGATATTTGACGTGTAGGGTTCGGTAAGTAACAATTTGTAATGAACGCTAAGATTAAGAAACAAAAATTAAGTGAAAATGGTAAATGTTTTAATTTTTTCAAAGCTCTACATTTATTAGTGATTAAAAGAAAAATAATCCTTTTTCTTTTTACAAAAATGTATTTTAAAATGTTTTTCTTATTTATTGTTTACTAAAAAAATTAAAGCATTACAGATGAACTAAAATGTAGATATCAACATTAAAATAAAATTTCAAGCATTTCAATATCTAGACAGTTATTTCAAGACAATGTTTTCTAATTTCAAAGGTATACACAAGGTATTTCATTGTAAAATTTACTTAGCATGGTGTGTAAGTTTATTACTGCTATTGATGCACTTTTAAAAATCTGCTACATAGCATTAACTATTATAAAACAGCTTTATTTTATTATTAATAATATTCTTGTTAGAGAAACCACTATATTTAACAATTTTTTATTTAGCAAGTATATATAAAAAATGATATATAGAATAAAAAAAATTACTGTGTTTTTGACATGCTTATATCAAGATATAAATGATCTAGGTATGAGTATATCTATGAATTAATGTTTGAGTAGGCCATCTATGACTTTTTGGCAAACCAATTACTCCCTTTGTCACTTAAGTTTATAGGCTTTTAGGTTACAGTATGTATCTGTATCTTACAATATAATTTTTTTACTATAACTATTAATCAATCAGTGTTCTACATTCTCTGTATACCTTCTTACATATAAACCTACAATGAATAAGAAAATATATTTTAAAAAATAAAACAGAGTCTTTCTTGTTATTCTTTTTTCCCCCCGCAAGGTTAAAGACAGATTTGTGTGTTCAACAAATGTCAAATGTCACTTTGTTTTTATGTTAATTACTGTTGAAGTGTACAAGCTTGTCTTACATGATCAAAATAGATATAAGATCAATAAGAAATAGAAATACATGTTGTCTTCATAGACGATTAGCTATTGATAAACAGACAGAGACTTCAATACAAAACTATTGTGTGAATCTTGTAATGAGGAGCGAACATGTGACTAACTAGTAATAAGTAGGCCTATAATGACTTCTTTGTTGTTAGTTTGTTTTGAATCATCTCAGTAACAGTACAAGCTCTCATTGGGTAGCTTTATGATGATAAATGTCGATCTCAAAATACGTTAGGGGTGAACATAAGGCATTATGTTATATAGTTTATTATTGTAAATTGTTTATAAATTATTTTATGAATCTATATAACTAGAGTATGTAGTTATTTAAATATTTGAGAAGTCGTTAAGTTATTCATAGAAGTCTTAATTTAAAGTTTGATTGCTATGTAAGAGGAGGATTACTGTAACCATAGTGTTTCATTTGAAATACCCAATATGTCATAGGAGTTTTAGACTTTCTCTTTAATGTGTACGAATATTTAAAAGTGTTTTAGATTATTAACGATGAGATATATATCTTGGAGTAAAACAATGTATGAAATACCAAGACACTACTACACACAGAAATTCAAACTATTTAAAAATAATTTAAAATTTATTAGGTTTAAACATAGAAATGAAACATATAAGAAAATAATAATTGAGACAATGTTAAAAAAAAAATGTTGAGGTTATTGAGTCCATACAAAATAATTCAAATGTATTATTGTCATTAGGCTTTCATATCATCTGTGTCCCTTTACTTCAAACCTTTCAAAGAGGATAATAACATGGCAACAGACTATTTACAGAAGCAAAAGAGAATCTCGTGGTAAACCATTTACAAAGACTAAGAAGGAAAATATTAAAAATACGTTAAAAAAACAACAACAAAGTTTATGTATAAGTTTAAGTGTAATTGTGTTAATTAGATTGGAGAAAGAAAGGGATATTTATTTAAAAGTTACCTGACAGCTTTTTAAATATAAAAAAAATGTAAGACTGAATTCAATACCAAGGCTCCAACAACTAACGACTGTGCAAGCGAATGGCTTATGAAAATAGAAAGTTTCATAGCTATCTATTGTTAGTTTCAAACTATTAAGCGACTAATTCCTTCTACCCGCCACATCTGTCAAGTACAATTTCTAGTTCGAAATCAAACAAAATAATTAATTGCCAATATTTTTTTTTTCTAATTAATTAACTTTTTAAAATTGATTCTTGTTTTGTCAGGTACAAGAAATAATTATCCGACAATTCAATTTGATCCAAGAGAAATGAGAACTGTGAGAAATAACGTGTACAGACAGACAGTCAGTCAGATAGACTGAGTTGATCTAGGAAAACAAGAACAAACAAAATACACAAAAAAATGCTTTTAAAAAAAAAGCTTATATTAAATGTATCTAGCTTGGGTCAGTCAAACAATTAACTTTCTAATAGATCTAGACCAGTGGTTCCCAAACTTTTTTGTCTCGTAGACCCCTTGCCATGTTTTCCAGTTTTCGGTAGACCCCCTGATTTTTTCTGAAAATTCATTAACTTCAAATGTGTTTTTCTTACAGATTATAGGCCATAGAAATTCAAAATAAAATGAAGCGAAATAGAATTTAATATATACAATACATGAATTGACAAAACAAAACAAATAAACGTTTATTAGAGGGCTGCTTTGATAACAAAAATTTCAATATTGGGCTTCAATTTAGTCTTAGGTTTAATATTATCTCTTCTGGATAAGAGGATGTTTAACTGATTTGAATTAGGAAAATAAGAAAATTCATCCTGTGCATGCTTCATTAATTTAATCCTCACAAGAAACACTGAGATTTAGACTTCATTTTGAGCAGAGTTAGGTTATCACATAGTAGCTGCAAGTTAACTTCATGAAAATTAATGAAACAAGTCGGTTAAATAGACTATGTCCGATTCCCACTAAACTTTTTTGTTTTCAAATTGGATCTTTAGCCCCCAACAACCCAGACAAAATATTGTCACTCTGTTTAAGTCACACATAAGCCTTTTGACAACTACCATACTTCAGCGTGAAGGAGCCATTGATCAAAAAGTAGTTCTTTATAACACTATGTTATCAGACAAGGTTAACTAGTCCAGCTTTTTTTTTTAGAAGTATGTCGTTTAGAAGTAATTACATAAAAACCTTTTAGTGTCCTAACTCAACCTTTGAATTGTATTATTGCCTAGAGTAATTTTTCTCATGATATCAGATATAGGAATGTGTGACAGGTTCTAAAACCTTTTCAATGGCTGGCAAACTCAATTTTTATGCCTAAAGTGTGCAGTTCTCTGGAGTTTGATAAAGTATTGTAAAATGCTCACAAACCTCTTTTGTGATGTCTGGTAACGTGCCGTAACTACTCTGGGTCTATTCTGAACTTATAGTGTTCGAATGTATTTCAAATCTCAATCTATTTTATCATGTTGGCGTTGTCTCAAATGATGTTCCAGATTTAATGGTTTCATAGCGACATAACTTTAAACTTTATTGCACAAAAAGCACAAATGCATTTGCTTGTTTCACAAGGACGAAATGAAGCCAAATTTCTAATAACCAACACTGGACTCTCTACAGTCCTTTTTAGACTCGGCCATGTACAATATTACTTTCATGTAGATAAAATTAAGCTAATTAAAATAAGATGTTAAAATTTTAAAATTAAAAAAAAACAACATTCGACTAACAGGGTTAAAATTCAAAGGATTAACTAAGGTACATATCGTTAATAGAAAATAAAAATAAAAGTTTAGACATGCTTAAAAGAGATCCACTAGATCGTAGACCCCCATTTACAGGTCATAGACCCCCAATTTATTTTTTCACTTCCGTATACCCCTTGGAAGTCCTCGTAGACCCCTGGGGGTCTATATAGACCACTTTGGGAATCACTGATCTAGACCAACAAAAATAAATATGTGCGATTAGAAATATTTTTAACAATTGTTTTCGTTTAGCGCAATTTCATGCTTTTAGCTTTTTCAATACGCCTGATCCTATCACTTGTCTGGACTAGTTTAAAAAGGGTAGGGGGAGATAGAATGGGGTATCTAGATAATCGTTGTTTATATTTATTTTATTTTTAAAAAAGTGTTTGACACGCCTTTGAACTCGTGGGATAAAGCCTTCTCGGTATTCTCAAGTCAAAACGATAACCACTCTGCTAGAGAAGAGCTTATAAACATGGAAGATTGTATCTATATATAAATAATTCTCATCATGGCTCAATAGTTTGGACAGCAAGACGCAAAGGAAAGATCACTCTTTTATTTCTAAAAGTCGGACAAGAGTTACCATACGTAGCTTGAGTGGCGAAAAAAGAAGGGGGGGGGGGGAACAAGTGGTATTCACCTGTCACTAAAAAGCAGGGCCGGACTTAACCATTGTGACCAAGAAGTTATGGAAAGATCACTCTTTTATTTCTACAAGTTACCCCAGGTACAAAAAGAGGGGGGGGGGGAGAACAAGTAATCTACTCTGAATTCACCCGTCACTAAATAACAGGGCAGATCTTAACCATTGTGGGGCGCTATGCTAATCAGATTTGGCGGGGCCAAGTTTGGGTAGAGATACGGATAAAAAGTGAAAATTAAGAGTTTGTATTAGAAAATAAATTCCTCTTTGCATTTTATTCATTCTTTACTACTTACAGAATTACTTTACGAGCCTTGCATGTAGCAAAGTCATAAAGTTTATCATAAAATTCTTATTCCTACCTTGATCACGCTCAATAGCAAGAATTACCAAATGTCTCAATCTATTTACGAGAATTGTTGACTTCAAGTAATTCTTCATTAGTTTGAGGCGCGAAAAGCTTCTTTCACCAGATTTCACAATTGCGGGTATTGCATAATGTCGTTTTTTTATTGGGCGTAGGATTGGCGTTTTCCATATTGAATGACACCCCCAAAATGACAATTTTCGTGTAAATATTGAGGAGATTTGTATAAGTTTAAAAATTGTTATAATTTCTAAGATTTTCAGGACTTTTTCATATATTTTGCAATTTCAGGAGATTTCCAGGAGGTCCTGGTAAATCAGGAAATCTGTTATAATTTATAAAATGGTTTAATTTAATAATTTAAATCTACAATTAGCGTGGGTCCAATGAAATAGCGGGGCCCACTCGGGTCGCATAGGTTGCAGTGGCCTAAGACTGGCCCGGCAAAATAGCGGCTTATCTTACGGCGCGTGTAGACTATCTATATACATATATATAATTCTCTTCATGGCTCAAGAGTTTAGCAAAAAGTAAAGGAAAGATCATTCTTTTAATTCTGCAAGTCAGACTAGAGTTATCCTACGTAACTTTAGCGGCGAAAAAAAAAGAGTGGGGAAACAAGTGACTTTCACCGGTCAATAAATAGCAGGGCCGGACGTAACCATTGTTATCTAAAATTCATGGAAAGATCACTCTTTTAATTATGCATGTCGGACTAGAGTTTCCCCTCAAAACGTTAGCGGCGAAAAAAAAAGAGTGGGGGAACAAGTAGTATTCACCCAACAATAAATAACAGGGCCGGACGTAACCATTGTGACCTAGAATTCATGGAAAGATCACTCTTTTATTTCTGCAAGTCGAAAAAAAAAGAGGTGAGGGGAGAACAAGTTATCTACTCTGTATTAACCATATACATTTACTTTTATGGAATCCTCAACATAATAAAACATAAGACAAAGTTAACGTTTTAAATTCCCTTCTTTTAAAAAAAGATCTGAGCGAAATATTAGAAGAAGAATAAAGTTTTAGAAAATAAATTACATCTTCTTCTTCTATTACAATTTCACCACTTAAGAAATTGACCACAGCTCATATTATAACAAGAAACACATACAAATATATTCTATGGTGTGTTATTTTTGCAGATGCGTTCCATTTTTATTATGCGTTGCCGGTCAATAATTGTACTTTGTGGTCCAATAAAGTGTTCATATTACAATATACAAATATTGTTGTAAGGCCTTTTAAGTCATTTATTATATAGTTGACTATTGAATTAAATCTCAATAATATGGCCACCACACAGCCTTAAGCATAGCAGCCGTCTAAATTTGGGTGTGTTTATTTTCCTTTTTAAAAACTATTTAATGTAGACTAAAAGATTAGAGTGAAAAAAACTAATGAGAATTTTATTTTTATAACAGTAGCAAAAGTACACATTAAAACAATAATTGTGGAAATAATCATTGAGTATATGTTCATAAAAGTACTCAAGAAGAAGTTAATTAAAAAATCAAAGTTGTTCAAAAGAAAATGACTTCCGTAACGTTGTGTTACTGTTACGTTATCAACTTTCTCAAAATTTAAATAACTTAGTGCAAAAAAAAAGAGAAAGTAAACTTCCTAACAAAACAACGATCACTAGAGCAGCACATTTCATTCTAGGAGCTGTGACTATTCTTGAGACATGAAATGGAAAACAAACAGCAATCATTCTTTCTACAGATAACATTAATAAGGGGGCATAGGCACTAATTAGAGTGACTTTTCCAGATGCTGTCATCATACTTATGCTTGATAGCCGTTCCGAGCCACCAACTGGAGGGACTATCACGGGAAGAAGAATGTTCTTTACAGCAAAGCCCACACCACGCATTCGAGTCTCATTCTGTGCTTTCCGTTTCTAAGATGTCAGCTTTTCACGAAAATATGCAGGGCACTGTACAGTTGAAAGTTCCTCCTTCAGTTCATTGTCCATCAAGAGCGGTGTTAAACAAGGATGTGTACTGGCTCCAATATTATCTGGCTTCTTCTTCACAGTCGTACTAACCAGTGATTCTAAATCCATGGAAGACGGAATATATATCCTTAGCAGAACTTAAACCTATTTTGTGTTGTTTTTTTTTTGGTCATTTTTTGTTTGTTTTGTAGCTGATGAAAGTCTCGTGGCCCAAACGTCCTTTGTTTTACTTGTTTCGGCAGGGTTACATATATATGCATGTTTATCGTATTTTATATACTGTCATTTACCCATGCAGCAGTAAATCTTTGGGGTTTTTTTTAGTCTTTGAACCTGCTTCTAGTAGAAGATTTTTCCCCTGTACTAGTCAATGTCTCTAAGTGTTTCTAAAATTTTTGAAAACTAAACCATAACTATCTTAACGGCTTTCCCATTGACGCTCTATTGGGTTTTAACCAAAAGCTTAGGTTCTGTTCCTGTTATTTTGATTAGGACGTCCTAGTGGAGTGCTGAAGTTGAGAGGACGTCCTAGAAGTGTGATGAAGTTGAGAGGACGTTCTAGAGGTGTGATGAAATTGAGAAGACGTTTTAGAGGTGTGATGAAGTTGAGAGGACGTCTTAGCGGTGTGATGAATTTGAGATGACGTCCTAGCGGTGTACTGAAGTTAAGAAGACGTTTTAGCGGTGTATTGAAGTTGAGATGACTTCCTAGCGATGTACTGAAGTTTAGAGGACGTCCTAGAGGTGTGATGAAGTTGAGAGGACATCTTTGAGGTGTACTGAAGTTAAGAAAACGTCTTAGCGGTGTACTGAAGTTGAGATGACGTTCTAGTGGTGTACTGAAGTTTAGAGGACGTCCTTTCGGTGTGATGAAGTTGAGAGGATGTCCTGGCTGTTTGATGAAGCTGAGAGAACGTTCTAGAGATAAGATGAAGTTGAGAGGACATCCTAGGGGTGTGATAAAGTTGAGAGGACGTCCTTGAGTTGTGCTGAGGTGGAGAGGACGTCCTAGATGTGTGCTGAAGTTGAAAGGACGTCCTAGTGGTTTGATGAAGTTGAGAGGACATCCTAGAGGTGTGATGAAGTTGAGAGGACGTCCTAGCGATGAACTGAAGTTGAGAGGACGTCCTAGAGGTGTGTTGAAGTTGAGAGGACATCCTAGAGGTGTGTTGAGGTTGAGAGCACGTTTTAGAGGTGTGATGAAGTTGAGAAAAATATGTGTAAACGTCCCCGTGTACAGGAATAATAGAAACAGAAATGCTTACTGATTTAGTAGCCCGAATGCCTTCCGAACTCGTAAAAGGGTTAACGCAGACTCAGAAAGACACAAAGATAAAGGCACATTCCTTGCTGTAGATGCTAGCACTAATTTGTACAAATTCTCCTTCTTTCCTAGTGCTATTGGAGCATGGAATTGGATGCCAGTCAGCCAGGAAAATTAATGACTTGGCAGATTTAATTCATTGATTAGCATGCATGACTAGATTTACCTAGAAGCACATGCAGGCCATAATGATCTCATTTATACTAAGGTTATATCAACTCATAATGTCTGTCTGTCTGGTAAATAGTGTGCACACGTTATTTCTTCCTCATCCATTCTCGGATCAATTACTCGCACAATTTTTCATTGACATGATAAAAATATAACTAATTAGAAGACTAATTACTAGTATTTTTTTTTGTTTAATAACAACAAGGAAAACTAATATTTCAGTATTCACAGATAAGGCTAAATTTGTGGGGTTTACTTCCCTTAAAAAATTGTTAACGATATTTCTCACTCACGCATTATTGACAAGGTTCATATTTTAAGCAATTATTTAATGTACCTAACACAACATGAATCAATAAACAAAAATACTCTATTAGTCAATTAATTATTGGTATTTACTTATTTTGTTTGATACAGAATAAAGAAAATAACTTGTACATTATTGAAATATATAGTTTTAAAGACGTAGTTCTTTTCCTTTACAAAAGTTTTGTTTGTTTTATTAAGTATTTTTATATTTCGCTTGTTTTAAGTAAAGTCTGTATTTTATAAGATAAGATAGGAGAAAATAAGAGAAGGAAATGAAATAATGTTAATGAAAGAATTTGTACACTGTCATTATCAAAGATAACATAGCCTTAACATAAGTAAAATTAATCCAGTTTTTTTATGTTAGGTGTACTTACCAAATAATCTAGCAATATTGGGCTCGTGATCACCAAATTTTACAAAATATGTTCGTTTAACATTTGAGAGTACATTTATATATTCTGTCTGGAACCAGCTTGGTATGGAGTACAAGTTTTCTTTGGAGTGTTTTTTTTGGATACTAATTTCACAATATCCCAGAAATTAAATACATTTTTTCTTTGCATTTCTTCTTCATCTTGTTTGAGATGCCCATTCAGTGCCAGATTCTGCTTTGAGAAAAAAGGAATGATATCTCAGATTTTTTACCGGAAGTATTATTAGATTTTTACCATTTGGACCGTTTGATCCGTAACTTCACCCTTTCATAATGAAATTGCAATTTCTCTGCCTGAGCTAGCACTATGCACGTCAACCGGACATTTCAGTCTTGAGAAACTCCCATTGTATTGTTCACATTACAGTATTACAATGAACTAATTAGTGATGAGGGAAAAAAACACGAAAAAAATAATTGGAATAAAAATTATTGATAACACTGTCATTGCTCAGGGGTCATCAAAAGTTTACAAGAAAGTAACAAGTGAAATGAAAATAAACAACGACACTTATTCTAGATCTAGAGTCCAGAGGTTTAAGCTCTAGATCTAGAGTCCAGAGGTTTAAGCTCTAGATCTAGATGACATCAAAGTACTGAGCAACGAAGTTACAATATGTACCACATGCCAAAGAAGAAACTTTGAGCGTGCAAAAGTGCGTCGCCTTCAGAGTCTACAGCTTACATTTATAATAGAATTTAAGAGATGTAAAAAGTAGCTAAACAATTCATTTCTAGTTAACATTTTATTACAGTAGTTTGTCTTTGTTCATGTAGGTACAATGTGGGTTTTTTTTACTGAGAAAGTTTATTCTTAGTTTGATGCCCTTCACAACTTGATGCGCCGTGTGGCTGGCACCATCCATACTTGGCAATCTACGCCTCTGGGATGGAGTCATGGAGTCATTATGTCAAGACTTTTATAGGTACAAAAATGAAAATTATGGGCTATATTTAAAAAGATGTTTAAATGTTTGAGCAAATTTAGGACTTGTAAGTACGTACAAAACAAAATTGAAAGAAGAGTTAAAAATATATAATGTATTTTCTGAATCAATGATCAAATTCATGATATTCTGAGATAAATCAGATCCAATTATTTTATAACTTATTAAAGTTTCAAGTATTCCAGAAGGTACTAATACAAATGAAATAGAAACTGATGACAAAAATAAACTTGTTTTAACAGAACGCAGGTCTTTCATTCTTTTACACATTGTGTTTGTAGAAAGATCTTTTAATTTTTCAGAAGAACTCTTTACTCTAATGATAGTAGCAATGTTACACATTAAAACAATTATTGTTGGGAGAATCATGGAGTAGATATTCGTAAATGTACTAAAGTAAAAGTACATTAAAAAGTCAAAATTGTTATAGAAAAAGCTGCTGAAATAACGACGTGTAACTGTAATGTTATTAACAATATCTATTTCTAAATAAGTTATACACTCAAAAGGAGATACTAATCCCACTAATATTAATATAATTACAATTGCTGCACATTTGATTCTAAAAGCTGTGACCAATCGTGTGACATGAAATGGAAAACAAACAGCAATCATTCTTTCTACAGATAACATTGTGATGAAATAAGTGCTTGAAAATAAAGATACCACTTTTATACCATAGAAAAACTGAACGTAATAGGACCTAAATGTAATTGATAAATATTCATTACAATAAACGATAATATTTGGAATATGTTGATAAACAGTCAGTACCGAAAAAATTAAATCAGATACAGATAAAAAAGTCAGTATTAAATTTGTCGTGTTTCTCATGCCATGTTGTGATAACACGATTATATTCAACACATTTCCTAGAATACCAAACAATCCAAGCACCTCTGCTAAAACACAGTTGACTAGAACGTCTATCGCTTTCCAAGCATCAAAACTCAATTCAGTCAACTGTAATGAAGTGCTCATTGAGTTTTTCATTTCATTTAGGGTGAAGTTCATTTCAAAGTTCTTCGCTGTAATCAAAAGAAAAATATATAATTTTGATTCTTATTACTCCTTCAAAATTACACTTATATAGATATAAATATATACATACGAATTTATGATTAAATTTTTAAAATATATATCTATATCCTATATAAGCATCTCTATTTGCTTGCTCGAAACTAAAAAAAAAACAATGAATGACTTAGCCTACCTAATTCTTACCTGGTAATGGCAAAAAAGAAAAGAAAAATTACCAGCCCTGAAGTGGTCCACCTAGAGACAGTTGGACAGATCTAGACATTAATAGAGCATAGAACATATTAGGCTATAAAAATATGCTTTAAAAAAATCATCAAAAAAATGCATATCTATTTTACAGGATGTGACTTACAAAAAAATATAGAAATATTTATTAACTAAAAATTAAAAAAATAAAAGGTTTCAAATGGGTTTTCAACCTAGTTTCTTCTGCGAATTAGGCAGATATGTTAACCAATACACTACAGAAACACATTTTTAAATGTACAATATATTTGAAATATTTCCTTATACTTTAAGTTTGATACAAACTAAACATTGATCTAGCTAGATCTAGACCTAGTTGTAGATCTAAATCTAGATTCAAGATCTAAATCTAAGCCAAGATCTAGAAATAGATCCAAGCCTCTAAGTCTAGGTCTAGAAATAGCTATAAGTCTAAAGTCTAGATATAGAGATAGATGTCATTCTAAGTCAAAGTCTGTGAGTCTGTCTATATCTATTCTAAGTCTAGATCTAGAATCTAGACTGTCTAGAGTTAGATCTAAGACTCTAAGTCGATATCTAAGTCTAGATCTAGAATCTTGATATATAATCTACTATACCTAGACTAAAATTCTATATAGATCTATGTAGATCTGGCCTCTATTTATTGTAATTTAGATTCAGATTGTTGTCAAGTGTATAGCCTAATGAGGATGTGTGAAACCTGCACGGTAAAAAGTAGTTGTTTTGGTGTTGTTGTTTTTTTAACTTACAATTGAAACCAAGTTCATATTAAAATTCTTTTTAAAAACAACATTCGAATCAGTATTCTATTCCATGATTTAGTTAATAAATGGAAAATCTTTTTTTTTAATGATCCATTGATACATTTTAAATCGTGACCTTAGTTAAATTTTTTTTTACCAATGCGCAAATCTATGAATGAAGCTTGATTTATTAATGAAGAAGCTTGTGAACTTTTTAATAAGACTTACTTCTCCTAAAGTTTTTCATTGAAAATTGATGTAATTTTTTGAAAAATCTGCTTGCATATATAATTTTAAAAATTAGATGATTTACTTTAAGAAAAGAAAAAAAGTAGCTGTTGCATCAGAACTTTGAATGATCTAAAATATCATGATGTCCTATTTTCATTTTCTCTTCTAGTTTCTGAGATCTAAACGGGACGACGGACAGACGGACAGACAGGCCACACAAAACTAATAGCGTCTTTTCCCCTTTCGGGGGCCGCTAAAAAGTTAATGCAAAGATTATGTCAATGACTTATGTTAATGTTTAAATTATATTCTTAGCTTTTCTTATCTTATCATATATTACATACTTTACACCCCCCCCCCCAAAAAAAAAAGAAGATAATTACGTTCTGTGCATTTCATATGTCAATATAGTAATACATGTTAGTCAATAACTCAAACTCTGCAAAGTTATTGGTTTTATGACTGATTCAGGCAACACATTCCATCCTCTAATGACACTATGGAGAAATGTGGATCTATCTTTGTGTATTTCTGAGTATTTCACTACGTTGTGTTTTTCTATTTATAAATTATGATTTATTAATTGATGTATTATAGCTACTTTATTTTTTATTCTTCTGTCTTAAAGTGTATCTAAGTTTAGTGATTTTACTTAAGGTGTTACTCTAATCAAATTGGAATATTCGTTTGTTATAAATTTCACTGCTCTATTTTGTATTTGTTCTAGCTTCTTTATGTTTTCTTTAGTTAAGGACTGTTTGTATATTTATTTATTTATAAAAGAAAAAACAACATTATGCCAAATAATAGTAAGCTGACATATCCTTTTGAAGTAAAAATAGGAGTAAGACAAGGATGTATTATTTCGCCCTTAGTAAGTATGGTAATAATCAATTTGGTCATGAGGCAGACAGTCCTAGATAATAAAAGCGGCATACAATGGAACCTAACATAACATCTGGAAGATCTAAGCTCCGCCGATGACATCTGCCTCCTCTCACATACACAACAAACTGTCTAGACTCTTAGAAATAGCGAAAAAGACAACAACAGACAAGAGAACCCAATCATGCCACAGGGAGAGAACAACCCAGATACGGCCAGCTTCACCAAATCAGGCAAGTCAAGCTCGTAAAGATGGTGGAACTGATGACGATATACAAAATTACGTTAATAATAAAATTAGTTTTGTCTTTTCTACTCTTCAAAAAATCTGACACACCAAGGCACTGTCTTTGCAAAACAATATACGAATCCTTTTCTAAGATTCAGAAGCAAGGTGAGTCGCAAAAGCAAATATTGAAAAACTCCAGACTTTTGTCAAAAGATGCCCATGCAGATTTTTTGGAATTGGAAGCTCCGAAAAGATAACTTCTGTCATTTTTTTGGACAGAACCAGGAAAAATATATAGCCCAAGATATCGAAAAGTGAAGTGGACCTTAATAGGACATACCATGCGAGAACCAGTTACCAATGTTGCAAGGCACACTTTTGGAATCCGCAATAAAAAGGGAAAGTGGGCAGACACAAGCAAACCTGGAAGAGGTCAGTCATCAGTGAAGCAGAGGATACTGAAATGACATGAGAGCAGATAAAGAAATCTGCTCAGAACCGAGTTCGAAGGAAAGGTGTGGTTGTGGCCCTATGCTCCCCTGGAAGTTTACAGGATTAAAAGTCAGTAAAAAAAAAGTCATAAGCATAAAACACGTTTAGATTTTGCTCGCTATTATAATACAATATTGAGAGCATATGAAACAGAAGAGCAAGTTGATCTTGTAGAAAGATATTCAGCACCAAATATAGATAAATATTGTCTAGACCAAATGATAGTTTTCCACAAAATTATATCGGTCCAACTAGAGTTTCCCCATTGTGGACAATCAGCTAGTAAACTATGATATACATCAACTATAAAATTTTCTAGGAAATGCGTTGCAGTCTGATAAGAGAAATTGTAAACAAATAACATAAAAATAAGTTATCAGAAAAAAGTACAATTAATCTATAGTGCAGCTGATCAATGCTTTTAACTAATGAATGGAAAATTTAAAAAGTGAAACATTTTTTACCCCGCTCCAATTCCCCCTTCACACACACACATCTAAAAAAATGTCTGGTTAAGCGCATGTATAGATCTACTCAGAGTTTATACAATTCTAATAATAGACTTATAGATCCTTCGATGAAGTCCAGTAGGGAATCGGCGCCGGAGGCGCCATTATCCCGTTGATGGTTAGAAAGGCTTTTATCCAACCACCAGGCCTGGACATGGGGCTCTTCACCCCTGTCCTGTCTGAGGGCATCCAACGGTAGGCGGCCATATCAGTTGACTGGGCCAGACCGGGCCGTGCCGTGTACACAGCGCACCGTCCCCGAATCTTAAGTCACCCGCTATAAGTGTCAGGGACAGCGCTAACTGCGGGGAGCTTGTCTCATATTCCTATACTGTAACCGCCACTGTTCCGTGCAAGGGCCGCCAATCCAGCAATCCGGAACTGATGACGGCGTGGCGGACATTTTGGACTGGGTTGCAGGTTACTTGTTCCATCCCCACCCCGAGTGAGATAAAAAAAAAAAAAGCTCACCCAGGGAGACCTGCTAGAAGGCCTGGTTCGCAACTCGTTCTTAGCCTGTCCAGATCCACCTCTGGATGTTTCCACCGGAGGGCCACGCTGAGGCGACGGGTAGCTGGAATTTCCTCCGGGACTTATAGATCCAGACTTGCGTACTAACGTCTAGTTATTTATTTAATGTTTGATGAATAGAGCCTACATGCGGAAAAATTCGCTAGCATGTGTTCAAGATAAATTTTTTCCTGACCAAATTTAAGAAAATATTTCAAAAAATTATAGAGGTCCAACTAAAGTTTTCTACTTTTGGCCAGTTAGCTAGTAATTCATTTCCCCAAGATATAATTAATTGTCTAATTTCTCGGAAAATCGTTATAGTGTTTGTTTGAGAACATGTTCATTGAGGTTTTTGTTTCCAACTTCTTGATTTTTCTAATAAAGAATTTGCAACCTGATAAAAGGAATTGAAAACAAGTGAAAAAAAAAGTTTTTTCTTAAAGACAATTACACTTTAATACAGCTGACCAATCTTTCAAAGAGCAATTATTTTTGCTATTAATAACTAATGAGTAATAGATTTCAAAAAGGGAACATTTTTTACTCCGCATCTATTACCCCCCAGTCCACCGAAAAAAAAAAGGTTTACTCTTCATTCTAGTGTCTTATGTCCTTGTGTTGAGCACGCAATTCTATTCCAACGATGTACAGTAACTGTCAAATTTCTAGAAATTTCTAAGAAAATCTTTAGAGTCGTTTTTGAGATCCGTGACCAGGTTCCATCCAGAATGTTTCATGTAAAAAGAGAGAGAGAAAAAGAAAGAAAGACTTTTAAGAATTACAAAAGACTTTAAAAAAATATTTAAAAAAAACATAATAAATTTTCAAAAAGCTGGGTAAAAATATTCTTTATCATTTTATGATGCATTATTTTTTTTTATGTTTTCCTTGTTTCATATATTACATTAAACTATACTTTATCATAGTTTTGTAAATTTAACTATTGTTACATATTATTCTTAGAATTACTGCTAATATTTTAGTGCTAAAAATGTTCAAATAATATGTAGAATTTTCGTTAACATGTTATATGGTAAATACCTTATTATTAAAAAAATATTCAATATTGTCTACATGTGTATGTATTTCATGAGTCTTAAGGAAATCAGTGTTCAAAGAATTCCTATGTCTAGTTTGAAATTAAGCTATCTAGTCAATCAAACAGAAAACGCTATTTGTGTATTTGTTTCATAACTTAGTTTTATTTTTATAAATATTTTATAACTATTTTATTAAAGAAACTTTTGTCTCCATAATAACCCATTTATTCAATTACAATTTTCCCGAACAAAACTGTTATAGAACAGAGATAGATATTTATTCAATAACAGTTGAATCGCCATATACGCAAACTTCTGTACATGCATTGTCTCGTTTCTCTAGAAATAATTACTAGAAAAACATCCAATCAATAAGTGAGAAAATGTTCTTTGTATATTCTCTATTGAATAATACTGCTAGGGATAAAGGATGTCTTGTAAAACAATGTAGCAATCCACATCTACTCATGATTAGGTCAGAAAATAAAACACTATAGTTGTAGTTTCTTTAGTCCGTTTTCGATTTAACATTGTAGCTGTTGTCAACCTTTGAAAACGTCCGTCCTCGTTCTACGTCTGTCCTCGGTCTACGTCTGTCCTCGGTCTACGTCTGTGCTTGTTTACTTCTTTCCTCGGCCTACGCCTCGGTGGTTGGTTTCTGTATGTCTAGAATATGTATACCGCGACATTTGTAAGCTGCCTCGTTGGAAACAGCCTGCTACCAAGTGCACTAGCGTACGTCAGCTAAAGAAAGAGGGATTCAAAGCAATGCCTTGATGTGTTAAGTCGTCTTTATTTCAGCTCATGAAAAGAAAACTTGCCATTAGAACAAGTTTTTATCCTACAAAAATTACCGGACGGAACATCGCTCGACCATTCTAGTTATTACATGACCACATCCCTCGTGACGCCTCTGAGCTCTACAGATCCTTCCCGAACTGTCTTGGCTGACCGTCTTAGCTCGTCACGGTTGACCGATCGTCTAGCATTGGCCTGGAGCGTTTAGCGTCAGCTGTCTACACACATACTACTACACCCGTCTGTGCTATCACCAGGTCATTTACAATATAATGACAGCATCATAATGGTCGGGCGGTAAAGGCCTTTGCTGAATCATAGATATAAATATATCTTTGAAGCATTGTTGTTTTAGTTATAGTTATAGATTCTTTACTTAATTAACTCATCATTAAATTGTATCTTGTACGAAGTAACAAGTCCTAAATATTCAAAAGACTTTAAACAACTTATTCAAATGGAGATATTCATGCTAAAAAAAACAAAGTTAAGGACATCAAAGAAATAGGTTGAATGAATCAGCCAGGAAAACTAAAAACTTTGCTGACTTTAAGTCATTGATTAACATGCATGACTAGATTGACACATGAAATGCGTAAGACGTAATTATCTTCTTTTTTTAAAGTAACGTCTGTAATATATAAGATAAGAACAAGGTAAATAAATTGTACTCGGCTGATGAGGTGGCATAAGTTGAAATACCCCCCCCCCCTTTTATATTTTGTAGGTCGCCGCTTTAATGTTTGAAGCTAATAATATATAACTGTAAAACAATATATTTTCAGTGGCAATTTATTTGGCTTGAGGAGGCTTGAGCCTTCCAGTTTGAATTCAGTTCTTTCAATTATTTTGTTTATAAATGCAGTTAAAAGCTATCACAGTTAATTATGAGACTCCTTTCTTCACCCTCTTCTTTCCCCAACTGGTCCCCATAAATCAATGCCCGGCCGGGCTTCCCTGGGTCAGCTTTTGTTGTTTTTTTCTCTCACTCGGGGTTGGGATGGAAAGAACGCCCGAAACCCAGTCCAAAATATGGCGATAGTCTATTTAACAAAAAAGTTCCCCTTTCAGACCCTTTGGTTTAAAGGGGAAGATGATGTAAAGGCCATCTGTTTCTGTGGCCTACGGTTAACGAGTGTGTCATGTGGCCAGTACAACGACCAACCGGCTTTACTTTTCCCTAACCAATGTCAGGTACTAATTTGAGCTGGGTGGACTCAGAGGCGCCAAAAAATCCCGAAAAATAAAAAAACCAGTTTTGACAAGGATTCGAACACAGGACCCTCGGTTTGGAAGCCAAGCGCCTCGATAGTCTATGTAACACATATTTTTTCAGAATTGCTTTTTCCTATCTTTACTCAATCTGAATTTTTTTTCTATTATATAAATACTTTGGGACTAGAACTCACTATTTTTATTTAAATTCTAAAAATACTCAAAATTCTAAGGTAAAGATTAAACCTAAACATTCTAAAAGAAGTTCACAGTTCAAACATAATATACAATAAGGCTTTGACTTTCAAACATTTTGAAGATGTTTTTACGAGTTTTTTAAACAACATAAACGCCTTTTATATAAAGATAACTTTAAAAAACAGACCATGTTGTATTGAATTGTTATAAACGATAATGTGAAATACTGTTTGAATGTACATTGGTTTTTAATTTGTTTCATAATGAGACAAATAAAATTCAGTTGTATTATAAATTCTGTGTAAGTTTAAATTCAAGATACACAGTGAAAACAAACTAAAAAAAGTATTTTCATTCGTGCACTATATTTTAAAAATATAGGTTGACAAAATAAAAGAAGTATTTGATTGTTTCACCACTAGTGCACTGATATAAATTAACATTACCATCAACAAATCTATTATACAACAATTGAAAGAAATATCTCTAATAACAGATGATTAGCAATATACTCTGACATCCATAATTGCTTTGTCTCGTGTCTAGAAATATAAGAGTTAATATTTAATTGATGAATGAGAAGATTTCTTTTGTCTGTATGTTGAAATACATTTTTTTGAAATAAAGACTTGACTTGTAAAACAATGTAGCAATCAAAGTCTACATAGGATTAAATACAAAGAAAACATTACACTATAGCTGTAGATATCTTTTATTTATTTTTTAAATTTCATTAATGTCATATAGTAAAGTTAGTCTAAAGAAATGATAAAATGTTTATTTTCTACTTTAAGGGGAAATTGTTTCTTTACTATATCTTCACATTTGCAATGTAAAATGGTTTCTTGTAATAAAAAATTTCTGAATGTAGCAAGTTTCAAATATTTAAAAGAAAATGTGGTATAAATGCATATTTTGTTTGCTTTCTCCTTAATAATGTATTGTTATGTTTAATTCACAATCGTAAAACCAAATTCCTCACGGATAATAAAGATATTTTTTTTTCATTAAAGGAAAGCAGAATTTATTGCAGTCCTCTTATTATTTCTATTATTATCAATATATTTATAAAATTTAATTATTTGTCATTACATGGACTCTGTAAGAAATTTGAAAAAAATCAATAGAGTAGAATTGTAATTCAGAAATATACTATAAAACAACGCTCAACTTGAACTACTAGTTGCTACATCTACTCTCATGAAGTCCTACCCTGAGAATTAAGAAACAATAAATACTGTTATGACCCTATTGGCGGCGCAAAAGGGTTAACTATAGGCTCAGCTGACACCCACGTGAATCACTCAGGTCAGCGGGGCCATGGACAAGGGACAGTACTACGATTACACGCAAATATGACCAATGTTATGGTCATGTGATCGAAAGCCTGCGTGTAGGAGTGACACAGTGTGTAGGAAAGCGGCAGTTCAAGACCGGAGAGCGTCGAGACCGGGACTGTTAGTCTGGCCATGAAGTCGGTCCTGGTTGAGTCCTCATAAGTTGATGTACAAGTCCAGAAAGAGAGACAGTAGAGTTTTGTACGGTGGTGTACAGAGTGACATTTTAGTTGTTGATGTGTTTGATGCCAATTGTCTAGTATTGGCTGTTATCTACTTATTCACTCATTATTAAAGTACCAGATTATTTGGAGCCTTGTTGTCAAGTTCTTGATGTGTTGATGTATTGTGTTGTGTTTAGCAGTGTTTTAGAAGGCCTGAGTAGGAAGAGAGAAACGTAACAATACGTTTTTTTTCTCACGTCAATAGTTGCCATTGGAGAACATTTCAGTTATCAAAATGTCTGTCAAAACATACAAAATCTTTTAATCCTTTCAGGTGTTTGACATTGTTAGGCATTAAAGTATCTAAAGTTATTTTTTTAAAATAGAAAGAAAATGCACATCTACGGTCTACCCGACTTTACATGATATGACTTAGAGACATATTGACAATATCAATAATAAGAAGATAGAGGAAAAAGAATTGCCGATGCACCTTACACTTTTTTAATGCTTTTAAAAGTTGTTTGATATCAACGTGCAGGAATGACGGACAGGCGGACCAGACAGATAGACCACAACAAGATTTAATAAGGCGTATTGATACATTAAATCTTGTGTTTACAAAGAAATGTTTTAATGTACTGCTGTAAGCCAGTGACGTCAGCCTTCGGGAGCTAAGTTAACAGCGGCAAGATCATAAGTATTCTAATTGTTCTCATCTCTCAAACGATTTCCACTACTTTCACCACACATTTGATCATTATATCACGCAATCACGCGCAGGACATCCCTACAATAAAGAGACACAATATAACTAAAACTAACTCCGCACTACAATATATATATATATATTGTTACGATCTCTCCTAATCCGGCCTTCTGTAAATACTGCTAAACACACAACAACACATCAACACATCAAGAACTTGATCACAAGGCTATAAATCATCTGGTGCTTTAATAATAGTCAATAAAAACAGCCAATATGTCACAATTGGCAATACAGCAACACTAAAAATGCTATACTGTACATCACAGTACTAAACTAATAAACTCTATTGTCTCTATTTCATCCTGGAACTGCCCTGCCTTACACACATTGTCTCTGGTCCAGGCAGGCTTATGATCAGATGGCCATAGACCGGGTCCTATTCACGTTCATGCCAGTACTGTCCCTTGCCCTTCGGTATAGCACGCTAAACTGTATTACTGGCCTGTGTCACATATCAGCTGATCACAAACAGTTAACCCTATTGTGTCGCAAATAAGGTTACAACAATATATATATATATATATATATATATATATATATATATATATATTGTTATAAACCTGGTGGTGGCACAAATGGGGGTAGTGGTGTGTGTGTAGTCAGCCGACGCAAATCGCCCCAGGCCAGCGCTAGACGAGCGGTCAACCGTGACAAGCTACGTCGGTCAGCCGAGTCGAGTATCAACAGGACGGTTCGGGAAGGATCGCCGTCGTGAACAGAGCACAGGAGCGTCACGAGAGTTGTAGTCATCTGACCACCTAGAAACGTCGAGCGGCGTTCTGTCCGGTTCGAGAAGGCCAGTAGGGACCCTATATAAGAGCGGAGGTGACGCAGTCAAGACGGTTCAGAAAGCGGGTTCACGACAGGAGTTCAGAACACGGTCGACTAAAGCACAGTTAAACGGTGTGGTTCTGTACGGAGCATTACGACGGTTCAGTGCGGAGTACTGTCAAGTACAGTTGAGACGAAAGGCGTCTTGATCTTGGTCTGTGATCGAGTCCGACACAACGAGTCCAAGTGTGTGAAGTCAGTCCGGAACTGTTGAACCCAGTGCAAGCCCGGAACGAGACGGAGAGGCCAGTGCAAGAGTTGATACGGCGGAACGGTGTTATCGGAGAGATATTTGTACAGTGTACGTGTTGCTAATTGTACAGTATTGGCTGTTATTTATCAACTATTAAAGTGTTACGTTACTTTGGAGCCCTGAGTTGTCAAGTTCTTTAAGTTGGTGGTGTATGGTGCAGTTTGCAGAGAGCCTGGATAGTGAGATTCGTAACAATATATATATATATATATATATATATATATATATATATATATATATATATATATATGTCACGTACACTGTATCTATATTTAGCCCAAGGTCTGCCAGCCAAAATTTCAGCTACCTCGGGAATTTTCATCACGCAACAAAATGATGTTTTGAAATAAATGTGATTGGTTTGAAATATTAATTATTGTACAATGAGCTGCATTTATTGGTCAGATTTTAAACAAGCGGCAAAGAGATATTTAGTCACATGGCAAAATGCCCAAAGCTTTGTAAGCTTGGAGATATTACCGCCAGTGTCGTGCGGAATGTGCTAGAGATAAGATGTACTAAAGTCTCGTATTAGAACTCAAAGGAAGAAGACATAATTATATTAGTGTGTAGATAATTTATTCAGCAGAAATATACATATTCTGTTCTATTCAAGTACATTTAACCATTGTAATTATTTGTGAATAGCTTTTCCAAGTTTTGAATTAAAGTATTTTTTTTAACGAAGAGAAGTTTCTTCATTGAATATATAATAATAATACTTAGATCGTCTTGTCAACTAGTAACTTCTAGATGATCCTCTTATCAACTAGCAGCTTCTAAATGATCATCTTATCAATTGACGATTTCTAAATCCTCGGCATATCACAATCAAGTTAGATTGTGACAATATAAGTATATATATATATATATATATATATATATATACTTAATTAAATATATTGTTTAATTTTTCAACAAGTATGAACAGAGTAGGGTGAAAACTCTTAACACTATGATAGCATGTTAAAAATAACAAAAAGTATTTTAAATAAGCATATTTATATATTAGATGAAATGAGGGCTTAAAGAGAAAGTCTTAACAGCACAATTACAAAATGACTAAGAAAAAAATATTTAATTGGGGATAAAATGACCGGTCACAATATATATTACTTTCGGAAAAAAGAAATGCATTATAATTTGGGTGTAAAAAGTCTTTTTAAAGTGTTGGCAAATTTAGGACTTGAAATAACATACACAACAAAATGAAAGGATGAATTCACAACGTGAAGAAGTTCTTCCGAAGAAAGTAATAGATTTACTGAGTGTTCTGTTAAATGTCAATCAGAATATCTTAGAAACAATAAAGTTTCAATACATCCTGTTGGAGCGATGACATACAATATTAAAAATGTTGACAAAAGTAAACAGGTTTTCATTGATTTGATATCTTGCAGTGTTACAATTCTAGAAACTTGAAATGGAAAATAAACAGCAAACATTCTTTCAACGGATAACATTGTGATAAAATAAGTGTTTGAAAACATTCATAAAAGTTTAAGTGAATCAAAAAGCTGGTAGTAACAAAATTTTAAAGACAAAGATAAATGTTTATTAAAATAAAAAACAAGACCAGGAACTCGATAAACAAAAGTGAAAAAAGAAAAAGATCAGATCTGAGACTGCCAGATATAGCAGCAATAGGTTTGTTGTGTCTCGTAAACCTTGTTCAGTCAAAACACAAATGTTCAAGATATTACCAATAATACCTAGCCAAGCGAGTAAAGGCGATAAAATACTGTTATGACTCTACATTACGCACTGTCATTTGGCGCGACATTGTGTACCAGAGGACACGATAGAGAACAGAGGAAGGAAGATGGCCGATGTTTTAGCGATGTAAACAAGGAGGCCTGAGCTGTGATTCTAAGTTTGGCTCTAGTTGTAGTTTATAATTGATTATTAAACGTTCTGTTTTATACCACTTTCGTTGGGGTTAATTGCTAAGTTATAGCAATTGGTGTCAGAAGTGGGATCCTCAACGAAAGGGGAGAAGATGGTCTAGATCTATGTATGGGACATTGAACGAGTCCATTTTCGGGTAAATCAACATAAGTTTTGATTTTAGTTGATCAACGTTTTAATACTAGATGGCGTCTAAGAAAACACTTAGTCAACTGTCATTACAGGAACTTAGGCAGGAACTCAGAGGTAGAGAGCTGAAGGTGAGCGGCAACACGGAGGCACTTATGGAGCGTCTTAGGCAAAGCATGATAGAGGAAGAACAGGACCCGGAGACCTATGAGTTTGAAATAGAACCGACTATGATGGAGCTTTGGAACATGATGCAAGAACAAGGCAAAACAAATACTGACATAGGGAACTCGATGAAAGAAGACATGAAATCATTAAAGGATGAACTTAAAAAAGAAATGGGTAATGAACTGGGCTCTATAAAATCATTTGTGACCGAATTGAAAAATGGCATAGACAGTTTCAAACAACAATTAAGAAATGAGGTCGCTGAATTAAGGTCCCAAATGGTGGGAGATGTTGATTCTAAAATTCAACAATTACGAAATGAAATGAAGGCGGAGCTGGAAAAGAAACAAGATGTGGGAGCCACTGTGACTGAAATGACGGGGAGGATTAAACCACCGGTGTTTGACGGCTCTGTGTCTTGGTCGGCGTATCGATTACAATTCGAGGCGGCGGCGCAAGTCAACAGATGGGTTACCAAGGCAGATAGGGCAACTGGTCTCATGTTGGCACTCAGAGGCAAGGCAGCCGAATTGTTACAGACTATGACGGATCGGACAGACTACGATGCCATGGTCAAAACAATGGAACTACGATACGGCAATGAACACCTGCAGGAAGTTTTCAGGATGCAATTAAAGAATCGACAACAGAAAAACGGAGAGACATTACAGGAATTAGCAGCAGACGTGGAACGGCTCGCTCGTCTTGCCTACCCATCGGCAACACAGGAACTTCTGGATGTTCTGGTCACAGATGCTTTCATAGATGGAGTGCGAGATTCGGAACTTAAGAAAGCCATCCGAATAAGCGGAAAACGGAAAATCAACGAAGCCCTCATCTATGCCCTGTCCTACGAGGCGGCCGAAGTTTCAGCGAGGAGCATACACTATTGTCGGACGTTAAATGTGGCGGAAGAGGAGGATCTGCCGAGGCGGATTCGAAGAATGGTGGAAAAGGCTTTAAATGAACGGGAACATTATCAGACCTCAAGGCGTAGTAAAAAGACTTTTCGTTGTTGGAAGTGTAACACTCCAGGTCATTTACGGAGGAATTGTAACATGTTGTTCCAAGGCCAAGGCTGTGCATCAGAACGTCAACCGCTACGATTCTACGGGCTTAAGGAGCAAGAACGGGCAGCCCAGGAAATCGAAACTCCGAGAATAACCACTCCTTTCAGAGTGTTAGAACAAAGCAGAACCTTGAGAGTGCAGGGAAAGATTGGCGCTGGTTCTTATAGGTTCCTCTTGGACACAGGGGCCACGAGGTCGATAGTTGGACCCAGTCTGATTGGTGATCGGGAAATAATACGAGTGAATGGCTCTACTCTTGAAACGGCAGGTGGCGAAATGTTACCTATATTAGGACAGGTACGGCTTGATTTTGAAATAGGAAGTCAACCATTTAGTCATGATTTTCTGATCGCTAATGTTGTTGACGATTGCATCCTGGGTCTGGATTTTATGCAGGAATTCGGTTTATCTCTAAACATTGGAAGTGGAACTTTACAATATGGACACATAGAGTTCCCATTGCTTGATGATGGTGTGGAAGGCATTCAGGTGAAACGAATCGAACATACGACCATACCAAAGTGGTCTAATCTGTCAGTAAACAGGTATCATAAAAGGGACAAACTGAAGTGGATCGAACTGGAAGGCCAGCTACAGCCTAGAAGAGCGGAGATTGAAACATCAACCAATCACTGTTGTGGCTATAGGGGTAGTTACAAGGAAAGTGTTGGTGGTGGCAGCGCCGTCGATTATCATAATGACACATCAGATGCGTCTAGCTTTCAAGATAAAGAAAGTGGCAACCTTTTCAACGATAAGCACGGACCCGAAAAGAAAACGCTAGATGAAGAAACTAGAAGAGTGACCTACAGGCAGAGTGAAACTATTGTTTTCGATGCCCTTGATAGTGCTTCAATGGGCATGACCAAATCGGACAACGTTGGGTCTGTGTCCAATACTCCTGTTTGGCTACCAGTACTAACTGCAGACAGAAATTTAATAAGAACTGTACGGGCGGCACCTCGAATGAACAATGCAAATACAAGAAAAACCATCAACAGGTCTGGACTTGACAAACGTGTGTACGTCTGCCTTCACAAAGCAGAGTAAAAGATGAATAATTTTTGCGGAAACTGGACACTGATAATGTGGTTAATGGACATGTGTAGACAGGCCTACCTTCTGGAGATGGCTTGAAATGACAGTGTGTTTATGACCTGGCCTCCAGTGGGACTATAACTTTCTTGCCAGAACTTCATCTGCACTGACAATTCTTCAGCCCTAGCGAAAATCTGGTCATGTTCGGGACGAACATAACTAAGGAGGGGGCAGTGTTATGACTCTACATTACGCACTGTCATTTGGCGCGACATTGTGTACCAGAGGACACGATAGAGAACAGAGGAAGGAAGATGGCCGATGTTTTAGCGATGTAAACAAGGAGGCCTGAGCTGTGATTCTAAGTTTGGCTCTAGTTGTAGTTTATAATTGATTATTAAACGTTCTGTTTTATACCACTTTCGTTGGGGTTAATTGCTAAGTTATAGCAATACAATTAAGAAAAATGTCAAAAGGGGGGGGCGGACGAATTTTAGTATAGAATTCACACAATTTGTATACGAATTCATTACATATGTTAATAATATATACTAATTATTTATATTTCAACCTATTTTTAGATTATTTCGCCCCCCCTCTAGTATGTTGGCCGATTCGGTGGGGTCGGGAGGGGGCGATGGCATCAATCCCGCCCCCCCCCCATAAACTTTCGAGTGGGGGGGGGCGGTCCAATTTCTTTGTAGAAATCACAGCTTGCTAACAGAATCAATTACATATCTATGTGATTAAAACTTGTTATTGATATTTTAACCGATCTTTGTATTATGTCGTTCCCTGTTTGCCAATTTATCTCTACTGCCCTTCCCACCTATCCTTTTGAGGGGGGGGGCGGTCCCACTTTAATGGAGAAATCATAGTTTGTGAACAAAATTAGTTGAATTAATATATAGATTTATATTATGTCGCTCGCCTTCTTGTATCTTGGCCGTTTCGGTGAGGTTGGGGTAGGGGGAAATTGCATGTACTGCCCTCTCCACTCTAGCCCTCTGAGTGGGGGGGCGGTCCTATTTTTGTGGAGAATCATAGTTTGTGAACAAAATTAGTTTAATATCTATATAATATAAACTACATATTGATATGTGAACTCATTGTATATTATGTCGTACCACACTCTAATCTCAAATTTTATCATTAGTAAAATTTAAATGAAAAAGGGTTGTACCAGGTGGGAGGGGCGATTCATGCAATCGCCTTTCCCCCATCGGACAAACCAATACTTTTTCTTTTTATATTACAGTTAGGAAATTACAAAACAAAAACATCTGTCACTAATATAATTTATATATACTATAAATTAAATTCTTACATCGAGTCGCCACACCCCTATTCTTTAATGCCAAATGCAATCTTTAGCAGAAATTATTAAAGGAGCGAGGATTAATCGTTTTCACTCTACCGCCCCTCCCATTTTCAGACAGAGTTTATGTAATTTCACATGAATTTATCATAACTATTTTAAGAAAGACTTTGCATTCAAAAAATTAGAATTCAAACGAAATTTTTCAGTATAAGAGTCACGATTGAGATGAGTTCTAAACCCAAATCATTTTTTTATAGTCGCCTTTTTCTAACCTTTACTCAATCTGATATTTTTCTAGTTAAATAAATTTGGGACTATAACTCACAATTTATACTTTGATTTTATTGAATATTATTTATCGAATAATTTTTTTTCGGCGGAGATCCTCAAAGCCAAAATCTAAATATGTGGGGTATCTTATCTTTTCAAGGAACAAATCGGATTTTTTGCAATGTATTAAGGGCCTATAAATTCATATTAGAATATTATAAGTACAACATTATTCAAAAGGTCCTTTTTTAATAGTATGAATAATGAGTTTTAGGTCAGGAAAACACCTTTCTTCTGTGAAGTATGCAAGAAAACTTTTTTGGCGGCGGGGCTTCGCCCCGAACTCCATGGATGAATAATGAGCTGTAGATGTCAGGAGAATGCGTTACTGCAATGAAGAATGCAAGAAAACACTTTTGGCGTCGGGGTTTCGCCCCGAACTCCATTGATAAATAATGAGTTGTAGATGTCAGGAGAATGCGTTACTGCAATGAATAATGCAAGAAAACACTTTTGGCGTCGGGGTTTCGCCCCGAACTCCATTGATAAATAATGAGTTGTAGATGTCAGGAGAATGCGTTTCTACAGTGAAGAATGCAAGAAAACGCTTTTGGCGGCGGGGCTTCGACCCGAACCCCACTTGAAATCCTAATAGCGATGCCCCAGTTGTTTTGTTTTTCACCAAAGGTTGAGAAATGCTGCTTTTTAAAAATTCTCATATATATATATATATATATATGCACGTTTATGCATAGGGTTAGGGTTTACTGGGCATTAGGGTTAGGGTTTGGAAAAAAATCGCCCCCCCACTCAAAAGTTCTGGATCCGCCAGTGGCCTCAGTGCGTCTCAAGTCATTTTTTTTCTAAACATAAGATCATTTATAAGTAGAAAAAAAACAAGGAAAAGTTCTATAATACAATAAAATCCCACGCGTACAAATAAATTATGTTGACATTGATTTCCCTTTTGCTTTATCGGCATTTTTTTTATGACACTTTCATTCTATACGTTACGACAACTGATTCGAACATTGTTGTATTGGTTTTGTATTTGTATTAAAGAAGAAACCAACAAACATATTTCAAAACAAGAGCAGCATTTAAAAGTATATATTACCTAGATTCACATTTGTTGTTGCGTGTAAAAAATTTTACTCATCCGATGTTTCAGCATTTTAGTCTAGTTAGAAGTAACTAAACAATTTTATATTTCCTAATATATATTACTACTTTAAAATACAATATTCGTTGATTTAAAGAATTATTTGATTATTTACACATGAAAATAGCACTAGCTTAGGGTATAAAGACAAGGGCTAACGGAAGTAATTTTAGTCTTAAGAAATCCTGTTTTTTGTTGTGTTTTCCCCACTCATTTATATTTAAGTTATACAAATCTTTCTAAATAAGACATTTTTTTTTTACTTTGCCTGACGCAGAACTAGTCATTCTATAGAATGCATTGGCAAAGTAGTAAAATGAGAATCATTTCGTAGAAAACGAAACCATGATATGACTCAAAATGATGAAATTTATCTTTAGTAGTGAATTTCTTTTTTTTTTTAAATCTTAACAAAATGATAGTCAGAACAGAACACACAAACACACAAACACACACACACACAAAACTTAAGCAAAAAAATAAATATCGCTACCTACTACAACAACGCCATATTTCTATTTAGCGTAGACAAATATTGTATAACTTTCATATCTCACATTAAAAAAATTACATATCTTTTCTTCTAAACCTAAAAACATTTTTTAAAGTCTTAGCAAATTTAGGACTAGTTATGACGTACACAATAAAATTAAAGGATGAGTTAACTACATACAAAATTTGTTCCGCAGCAAGTAACAATTGAAAAGATTTCTTTGTTAAATGAAAAGTTGAAATGTTGACCGTTAATAATGTCTCGAGAAGTCCTGAAGGTACAATGACAAAGAATATTAAGAATGTAGATAAATATAAACTTATTTTGATCGATCTTATTTCTCTCTTTCTTTTAAACCTGGCATACTTTGAATTTGTTTCTATGTATTTTAAAGACATTTTTATTTTGCTTATGGTAGTTATAGAACAAATAATTACAATAAGAATTGGAATAGCCATGGAATAAATATTAATGAAAATACTTGTATAAAAGATGTTCAAAAAATCATAATTGTCTAAGTAAAACTTTATTACATATCTCCGTATTTCAGTTACATTATCAACTATAGCCGTGTCTATAGAGCTAAAACCGTAGATAGGTGATATTAATATAAAAAGTACTACGACAATACACACTGCAGTTATTTTGATTCTAAAACGTGTTACAATTCTAGAAACTTGAAATGGAAAACAAACAGCAAACATTCTTTCTACAGATAACATTGTGATAAGGTATGTGCTAGAAAACAGAGATAAAACTTTAATGTTATCTAAATATTGAAAATAGTATGACTTTAATGTCACAGAGCTATGTTTGTCAATATAAAATACAATGTTATTTATGCGATAAATAACAGTACAGAAAGAAAAAACTAAATCCGAAACAGCCAGATATAAAAGTAATAAGTTGGTTGTATCTTTCGTTACTTGTTGAGACAAAACACAGATGTTCAGAACGTTACCAACTAAACCCAGCCATGCGAGGAACTGGGGTAGGACACAACTGAACAGAATGTCTAAAGCTATAAAAACCACATCACTGACATCCAGTAAATAGTCAGAGTCTCCCACTTGGTTCACTGCAGCTTGTGTGCCGTTCATATTTGACTGTAAAATAAAAATAGATTTTATAGATGTATATAGAGTGAATGAAAGAGAGAAAGAGAGAGACATAGAGAGAGATCTACAGAGACAGAGACCGATAGATAGATAGATAGATAGATAGATAGATAGATAGATAGATAGATAGATAGATAGATAGATAGATAGATAGATAGATAGATAGATAGATAGATAGATAGATAGATAGATAGATAGATAGATAGATAGATAAATAATTTAATTTAAATTTGCTAACGGAAACATTTTTAAAAATAAAACAACTTATTTTATTCCGTCAGCCAAGATCAGGTTTGTGCAAAATGTTCCACTGTTCGTCTGTCACACTCAGATCTCGAAAACTAGAAGAGAAATGAAAAATATTATTTCACCTTGCGATGCGACTTGAAAAGTTTAGGTGCAACGGCTACTTTTGGTGTTTAAAAGAAACCGTTTAGTTTATAAAATTAATTATGCAAGCGATTTTTTTATAAAAAATACACCAATTCTAAAACAATTACGTAAATGTAAGGGAGGCTATGTTACATTATGTCAAAAAAGAAATACAACCTTTTGTGTATATTCAGTATCACTAAGTGAAATATATTTATAAAATGTATTAGAAATTTTCACAACAAATATAAATATTAGTTAAAAGTGTTTTTTCTTGTCCACTAGCTGCTAAAATTAAAAGAAAACATTTATGTTTGTTTATAAAGGATAAGAATGCACTTTGTATGTAAATATCACACACATTATTTAAAATGGACTTTTTATGCAGCGACTTTTGTGCATTAGAGTGACAAGCATCTGGAAGTCACAGTACCATCAGTTCCCTTCAAAATTTTAAAAATAATTAGATTTTATTTATTTTTGTTTAATGCCCCCATCAGAATACAAGAGGCCTATTCTATTTTTTTGTGCGTTTTGTAGGTCATCGGTCTGTCAATTACGTTTAAATACAAAAACACAACCCTATAAGATATTGAAAATCTGATTTATCTGATTTACCCTTTAATGTTCCTCCCGATACAACTCAATAGCTTTAAGTATCTATAAATGATTGTTCCGGATGTTTTTGTGCAAAACTAATCAACGCCAACGAATGTATGTTTGCTCTTCTAACCTATATTACATTTAATTTCCATGTTTAAACGTTGCAATAATATGTTTTTCCGTTTTTTATGTAAATAGCATATAAATGCTAAATCAAAATCTCTATACTGACTGTAAAATTTACTGTAAAAATGTTCCGGATATTGTTTTATAAAAAATGAATTAAGTCAAATCATTGTCTAAAATCGCATAATTGACTAATATAGTAATATTACACTTATATTCTTTCACAATACGTTACTGTAGTTTAATTATCGAGATCACATTGTTCCGTATTTTCTTCTTTAAACAAATTTCAAAAATATCGGCAATAGGTTGTTCAGGATTTAAAAAAAAAAGAAAGTAATTTATTAGAAACAATTATTGAAAATCCCTTTTTAGACTTATTTTACTTTAAATTTTTTGCTGAAACATAACAAAAGTTTTTTAATCGATAAAGAATGTTCCATTTTTTGTTTTGAAAAGAAATCGACCTACATTACCTTAATTTTCTTACAAATAGTCGCGAAAATTTTCCGAATTTTACATGAAAAATCTACTAACGCCAAATAACTGTTAGAAATTCCTCTTCTAATTAATAAAACAAATAATATTCGCATTTACGATAAAATGCTGTTCCGGATTTTTTATGAAAAATATTTTTAACTCTATTTTTATGTAAAATCTCACTCCTCTCTTACAGTACATTTAATTTTCTAGCTCAAACGTTACAAAATCTAATTATCGTTAATATTATGTTCCGATTTTTAAGTAAAGCAACTTCCAAACACCAAAGTACGGTATGAAAATCTCTCCACAAGGCTGTGGTACATCTAATTTTTTATACAAGACCATCCCAAACATTTAATTAACGGTTTTACATTTATCTGGAATTCTCTTTTTCTCTTACTATTTGTACAAACATCCGGGACAATCTATTATACATACATAAATCTATTGCGTTCATACTTAAAACTATTGCGATGTTTCGAAACGAAAATTCAAGGTTTACCAATTTTTAAATAGCTTTTAGATTTTTTTTATATTAACATGACGGACAGACAGACTGACAGACAAGACGCACAAAAAATGCGGCTTTAATCCTCTTTAAATAAATTCTTTTAGAACTCTGTGCATTAATGTCGTAAAATATTTCGTGTTAATAAGACATTTTTTGGTACTAGCCCATTTGACGTAATGATTTTTTTCTTATGACACAACAGGAATGGATTATTTAAATGTAATGCTAAAAAAACTCGGTGCACTAATGTATATGAACACTCAAAAAATTGCTGAAGGCATTTTTTTCGTTTAACAAGGCTGTGTGATGTAGTGGATTTTTTTTCTTTGACGACATATGGAATTAATTCTTTAAATGAAATGCTCAATCAACTCGGTATAGTAATGTTTATTAAACCTCGTTATCTGACTCGTATTTTAAAAAGACATAGTAGCTAGAGTAATATCTTTTCTAGATTTTTTAAACTAGATCTAGATTTTTTACAGTACATCTAGATTTTTTACAGTATGCTATTAATCAGCAATTTTACTAATTTAGCCAATCAAGCGCTAAAAACACAGCCACCACCCCTCCAATCCTACCCCACCCCTTTTGGCACTATATGTGACATTTTACCTTCCCCATCTTGACACGTGCCACACTCTTGACAAGAGTACAATTCCTCTATCTATCTTGGCAAACATCCGTTGAACCCCCCTTTCCGGGAGCGGCTGGTCACTTCAAAGAGCCCATTCAACTCGACACCTCGGGCGGCAATCTCCCCGGTCGTCTAGCGCTAAGTCAGTATCAAGGTGTAATCAATTGCCTTGAGCACCTCCAATCATCTCCCTCCCCCTTTTGTTCTCTGAACACCTGGGCAAATTTCCTGGACTTTCAGTTCGCGCCTTCGCGCGATGTCTATCTCCTGGAAACTTTCTTCACGGTCAAGCGGGGATCTTTTTGTCAAAAGACGCCAGATAGACTAGACCACCTTTGCACTTATCTCCCGCCACTCTCGCCTCACCTCCTATTTCTCTTTAAATGGACAAACCTTTCGTCCAAGAGCCATTCACGCTGGGGAGCTGATAGGGAACGCATCAATCTCTTGCTTGAGCTCTACATATTTTCATCCCCTATTTCTTACACTTTGGATTGGTGGTATGTAACTAAGTAAAGTGCTTGAGAACCATTTTACTTAGTAATGTATATATATATAAATATTTTTGAATTTAATTACTACATTATTTGTGTACATATTTGTGCATTTCTTATCATGGATAATGTAAGTAGATTACTTTATGTGTCTATTTTATATCATGACTTTTATGTCAAATTGTCCAAAGGCATCCCCTTTTTCTGGACTAGAATTCATTGATGATTCTTACCACATGTATTTAGCTCTATTAGTATATCACTGATAAATTATCGCTCACCACGAGCTCTTAATATATTTTTATTGATTAATTCCATGGCAGGGGATTATCATAATATTTCTATAGATATATTACTTAGGTAAAATCATGTCTATTTACTTATACTATGTTTACTTATGTGAAAGCATGGGCGAGTATCTGTTGTTGATCTCCCCTCCCCCTTTCATCTCATTTATCTAAGCGATGTACGTAATGATGTCACCGTGACTGGTGTACATTACTCATATTATATTGTTACTTATCACTGCTTGTTATCTCCCTTTATGGGGTTTACCATTATTATTGTAATTCCCATTGATGATATATTATTTTTTTTTTGTTAGCTCCTTTTGTTATTTATGAAACTAGCTTATAGTATCTTGCCGTTGCAGCTTTTGTTTATAGGCAACATCCGCCTAAGTCTTAGCTACCAAACGCTGATACCAGATATGTTGGCACCAGATCTGCAGATACCAGTCTTACTTATCTTCATAAGTGTCCAAGCAACAACGCTAGCCACAGACTCGTCACTTGCTGACTGAATGGTAGCCGCAGCTGAGCTCTGCAGCTATACATCGTTGGACCGCACCCGGAGCCTGGATCCACGACGCCAGCCCACCAGCAGACATCGTCAGCACCAACCACACCCGTCTCATCACCTAAAGCTAAGCAACCAGCCTAATGACATTCAGACCACTTGGTTTTCGAATCCAATGAATATAGACTTTTACATGTAAATACGCTAGATCCCATCCTAGCAACTGTACTTTCACCTTTTAATTATTTCTCTTGTATAATAAACCGTACATAATTTTACATCTTAGTATTTGTTGCCTGCATTATAACGCTGTGCCTGTAGATTATATTTACAAGGGTGGGTTCTTAAATCAAAAAACCCTCTAGACAACCAAAACGGCCAAATCTTAATCCACCTTGTCACACCGGTAGATGTCATGCTGCAATGTGTAATATATCTCTTTCTCAATAATAGACTATTAGTTTGTAACCAGTTTGTTATTAAGTTAACAGCAATGCCTGGTCGTGCGGTTAGCGTGCTAGACTGATTATCTCGACGGTCCCGGGTTCATACCCATCTCGCTGCCATCCCCCGTCCTCCAGCGGGAGGTTTATACAAGGAAGTTAATTATCTTAAATTTTGAAAGAGCATCCGAAACATGTAAGACAGAATTTTATTTTTACAACGGCAAATAAAACTTTGAAACATTATTACTTTTGACAATCAAAATAAAATCTTATCTTGAATATTCTTTGCGAATAGGCGGATCCGACACAAACTTTCTATGTAATCTTGTTTTAAACTCAATATGTTAGCTTGTACGTTAGCTCAACACTTCAATCTTGTAATTATGGTAATTAGCATCACGTTCTTAAACAAATCTATAGAAATGGTACGGAGAAAGAAAGAACACTAAGACTAGAATGAGACTCCTGTTTCCTCACAGATGAACTTTTCTTTTATTTCACGGGTTTACTAGATTCAATATCTTGAGGAGTTTGTACTCATGAGCGTATTGAAGGCTGATAAATACTACACAATTGAATCTTTTATTGTAGTTAAAAAAATAACAGTAACAATAAAGTTTTTTTTTTAGTCTATGTAAAGAAAATAGTTGACTGATATGAACATTCAGGGGAAATATAGAAGGTGAAGTTGTATAGATTATAACAAGAATAAAATTATGAAAGTAATGTTTGTGTTACGAAATGTATGAATGTAGTGCTTTGTGGCAAGCATCTTCAGGGTAATTGATTGTTAGACACTCTACAAAAATTAAATTACATCTATTAAAAAAAATAGTTTAAGTAAATTAAAAGAAGCAGAGCAGAAAAAAAAAAAAGTTATGAGAACGTGGACATTCTACTCAGTCGTTCTTGTTCAAAGACATATACACATTTTATATAATGTGAACTTGGGCTTTATCTTATCTTATATAATACAGACGTTACTTCAAAAAAGAAGATGATTACGTCCTACGCGTCATGATTTTAGTCATGCATATTAACCAATGACCTAAATTCAGCCAAGTCACTGGTTTTCCTGGCTAGTTCAGGCAACCCATTTCATGCTCTAATAGCAATAGGAAAGAAGGAGTATTTGTACACATTTGTCCTAGCATATGGGATGAGGAATGTGCCTTTATCTTTGTGTCTTTCTGAGTATTTTATTAAATTTTGTTTTTGTATTTGAAGATTATGGTTCAGTGTTTTATGTATAATTGCTACTTGACTTTTGAGTCTTCTGTCCTGAAGGCTTTCTAAATTTAGTGATTTTACTAATGGTGCTACTCTAGTCAAATGTGAATATTCGTATGTTATGAATCTCACTGCTCTATTGTGGGTCTGTTCCGGTTTCTTAATGTTTTCTTGAGTTGAGTGGTCCCAAACGGAGGATGTATATTCTGTTATTGGCCTAAACAAGGTTAAATAACAATTTAGTTTTATGTTTTTATTTGATTAGTGCGATAGTCATAACAAATATTGTATAGCTTCCAGCCTGCGCTAAGTATTTTAAAATCTATAATTGGCTTGCGCAGGCGAATACATATCTTTACACTAAATATGCACTAAATATACAGTGGCACAGAAGTCTGGATTCGGCTGTAAACAACAGATAGCTGTAGGTTTAATTCAGAGTTTGCATCTCTTAGACTGTCTACCGACTAGGAGTGTAGAGCCTAGACTGTCCAACAGTCAAATTGCAGATTTAAGCTTTATTAGTATAAGTCTTTTAGAACTAGATCTAGGTTGAGACTACGTGGACTGGACGTAAAAGGAAAATAAGGCGCTATTATGTGTAAAAATAGTTTTTTTTACAGACCATCCACAATGACCATTAGTATAAAATAAGTACAACTAAATGGACCTAACGAGTTTCCGACATTGCTGGTTGCACTTTACAGTTTCGTGTCATGAAATGGGCGTCTGTCTTTAACTTAAGGAGAACCAAAAAAGACTTGAGACAAAAACAACATAAGCTTCCGGTGACCATCTTGAATTATTACAATTATTTGAGCAATTAATTGTGACTTAAGTCATCAAATTATTGTGCCTCAAGAAAACATCAACGAATAAGAAAGACGACTCAAGACCCCTAACAAAAGATCTAAATTTTACAGTGTTGCCCTTGCGTAAAATATACACTTCACTTATAATTAAAAAGGTTTTTAAAATTTTGGCAAATTTCGGACTTGTACTTACGTACAAAAGAAAATTAAAAGATGAGTTAGCTATATATTAAAATATTTTCTGAATCAACTATTAAATTAATGATTTACAAAGATAAATCTGATCCAATAAACTTTTGCATTAATAAATCTTCAATGATTCCAGTTTAAACTAATACAAAAAACATTAAAAATGTGGATAAAGTTATCTTTACAGAGCGCATTTCTTTACTTCTATTTGACATCACGTGGTTTGAAATGTTTTGAATATATTTTGATGACAAATTTATTTTTATTACAATCGCAAAATTGCATATCAAAACAATAATTGTGGAAATAATCATTGAATAAATATTCATAAATGTATTAAAGTAAAAATACATTAAAAAGTCATAATTGTTAAAATAGAAATAGTTTCCAAGTCGGACTGTTACTGTGACGTTATCAACTATACCAACATCTAAATAAGCTATTCCAAAGTAAGGAGATAATAAACCTTCTAACAAAAAAAAATGATCACAATAGCAGCACATTTAATTCTAAAACCTGTTACAATTCTAGAAACTTGAAATGGAAAACAAACAGCAAACATTCTCTCTACAGATAATATTGTGATCATGTATGTGCTGGTAAATAACAGCAACGTTTTTATGCCATCAAAAAATTGAAAATAATATGAATTTAATGTAACGAAACAATATTTGTTGAAATAAAACACAATATTCAGAATTCGGTAATAAACAGTCAATATTGAAAACAATAAATCAGAAACTGATAAAAAAGACAAAATTAAATTTGTTGTGTCTTTCATGCCATGCTTGGATAAGACGATTACATTCAGGATATTTCCTATTACACCAAAAATTCCTAGTGCTAAGGCTAAAAGACAGTTGATTAAGATATCCATCGCTCTCCAGACATCAAAACTCAGCTCAATAAGATTCATTTGTTTGAGACTTGAGTCTTGAATTTCATTAGTGGTGGAATTCATAACAAGAAATATTTCTCTACAAAAAAATAATATAATGAAAATTTCAGAATTTTTATAGCATTTTCCTTTGTTTTAAATTTATTTTGTTAGGAAAAAAAAACAGCATATAATGTTATTAAATTAACTTATTAACTACAATATTATTTTATCTTACAAGAAAAACATTTTTAAAACGAGGTTAGTGTGACAGGTGGGGAGATGTGACGTGTGTTTGGCGCGTTTAATGTCTAAGGGATGATTATTTTTAAAGCTATCACACACCAACCTATCAGCATATGAATCGGGAGCAGACACGCCACGAGACAAGCAATGAAAGATAGATACAAAAGTTAAAAATGAAGAAGAGGGTTTGCATCTACCTCTAGATAAAACTAGATTTAATCATCACTCTTGCATTTAATACGAGTGTATGTCACTTTGTCCTCTGACTTAGCTGGTTTTCCTGTTGATGTCGCAGCTGGCTGTGTCCTGGCTTGAGGTTCTGCAGCTGGAGGTGGCACTCTAGCGGATAGAGGGACGTCGGTGATATAGTTCTTGTGGAGTCTCAATCCCAAGCTCTAATATCTGTAGTGGGCACAGTAGGGCGGGTGGCCGGCTACCGTGGGCACAAGTGTACCGCGGGCAGAGCTGATCTGCCGTGGGCAGCGTAGTTGACAGGATATGTCCAGTGAGTTGCAGAGGGTTGGCGTAGACCTGAGTCTATAGGGACGTAGCACCTAATAGGATGACAGGTGGGCTGTCGAATAGGCGGGCAAGGCCGATAGCGCCAAGTAGTGGAGTTGAGTAGATCTCAGTAGGCAAGTGCAGTGTTGAATAGCACTAAGCACATAAATAGGCAGGTAAATAGGCAGTAGGTGATTCTCGATAGCAAATAGATAGGTAGACCTCAGTAGGAAAGTGCAGTGCTGAATAGCACTCAGCACATAAATAGGCAGGTAAATAGATCGTTTATCCAATAAATAGGCAGACACCTGAAGGAGGCTGCGGATAAATAAAGACAGGTTAGGACATGTCTCTCATGCATCTTATCGATGCCCTCGACTGAGGTGCATTCGTCAGATTGGTGAAATGGCTTTAGAGCACAATATGGACATGATGACAAATGGTATGGGGGAAAAATAGATAGCTGATAGTAGCAATATAAAAATGTACATAGAAGGGGAAATAATAATATAAAATGTACATATAAGGGGAAATAATAATCTCAAATAAACCACACAGGTGGATAGAGAAAGAAAGTGGGGGGGGGGCGGTGGTCAGCGACCAAGACGGTTTGTTTACATATGACCGAGGGTCGAGAACAATGGAGCGCACTTGAATGGAGAGGGTGTCCATTCAAGGGGCGCAACTCTCGTTAGAGTAAAAAGAGTAAAGGTGAGATAATTCACTACAGGGGAGTTAACTCGTATCTCTTTTCTAGAAGCAGTATTAGTGCGCTAGTAACATTATCAAGGCGGCCAACCGAGATAAAGAAAATAAAATAAGATGTACAAATATATACGTGGTTGCATCAACGATCAATTGAGCAACGTAGCATTAATAGATTAATGCAATACAAAAATAAATACATAGGACATGTTTATGTTCTCTACTTACGCCAGTGAGAAATACACAATGCACTAATTAAATATAAATGAACCAAGCAAAATACACGTGATAATATCCAATGGAAATAGCACAAAAGTAATTAAGATGGAACTTGTGATTAAGTTCGGCTTACCACCAGGTATTCCTCTAGTAGTAAAAATGTATGAAGTAGCCCAGACTCGATAGCTTAGCTCGAATGAGAAATGAAAGAGAGTCTGGCCTGATTTAATTCACTTTATATAAAGGCCTGGAAAATGTGGGCGGAAACAGGAAATGTCCTAGGTTAGAATTATCTTACACGTGGGTGAATTAGACTTGAGATGGGAGTCGCACATTGGTACGTCGAGAGGCACTTTGACTCGAGTAATCTCCTAGATCAAAGAGACGTAGGAGAAAGGGGGGGGGGATTGACTTTGCATTCCACACAAGGTGGTGTCCACTGCGGCTGTCAGACATCCTGCCGATAAGATCAAAGAGTTTGGGTGTATCTTTGCCCCGGTCAAGGGAAGATAAATCGAAAGACGTGGCCTAGCTATCTCCAATGTGGTCAACTAAGTCAAGCCTGGAGAGGAAAAGGTGGCGCGGGTGAAGAATTTGGGGGTAGGATGGGGAGATAATTAAAATAAAATAAATAAATAATGAAAAATAATAATTAATGCTGTGATAAATTTGAGTGACTCTGACAGCGAGTTTTTGACTTGTCACAGTTAGCTACTGAGGTAAGGTTCTATTTTGTAAAAGTTACAAATAGTAAAAAGTTTCCCTTTCAGACCTTACGATGTTAAGGTCATTTGTTTCTATGGTCAACGGTTATCGAGTAGGGTGTTATGTGGCCAGCACAACGATTAACCGCCATTACGTTCCCAAACTTAAGTCAGGTACCCATTAGAGTTAGGTGAACTCAGGGTGCACAAAGTTTCTATTTCTGTACTTTGAAAAATTATAAATCTCAAACTAGAGTCTTCCCCGTGTGGACAATGAGCTAGTAATTCTCATTGATTTATACCAACAGTTAAATTTCTTGAAAAATCATTAGAGTTATTTTTTTTTTATTTTTATTCTTTGTCTCTTAATGCTTCAACTGTTTTTAAAAGGTGATTAAGACAACTGCTTTAACTCTTAAAATGATGATTGTGTTTATTTAGTTAACTAAAAATATAGTTTGTAATGTGTAGAAATAATTTTTAAACTTTTTAATTATTTGCGGTCATGAAGATTTTCCTGTCGCTTTTGGGCGTTCAGCCAACACACAACTCAGCTCGTTTCATTAACATGTTCAAAATGTCTAGAGCATTTAAACTTGAGACACCTTATTAGGTTCCTTAGGGGTGTACGCCATTAGACACATGCCATTTAGACACAAGTCATTTAGACACATGTCATTTAGACACATGCCATTTAGACACATGCCATTTAGACACATGTTATTTAGACACATGCCATTTAGACACATGCCATTTAGACACATGCCATACAGACACATGCCATTTAGACACATGCCATTCAGACACATGCCATTTAGACACATGCCTTTTAGACACATGCCTTTTAGACACATGCCATTTAGACACATGCCATTTAGACACATGTCATTCAGACACATGCCATTTAGACACATGCCATTTAGACACATGCCATTTAGACACATGCCATTTAGACACATGCCATTCAGACACATGGCATTTAGACACATGCCATTTAGACACATGCCATTTAGACATGCCATTTAGACACATGCCATTTAGACACATGCAATTTAGACACATGCCATTTAGACACATACCATTAAGACTTATGCCATTTGTAAAATGTTTTACATGTTTCGGATGTTCCTTCAGAGTTGAAGATAGTTTACTTCCTAGTATAAACCTCCCACAGGACGACGGGGGATGGGAGCGGGCAGGATTTGAACCCTCGACCATTTAGACACATGCCATTGATTAGAGAAAAAATGAATCCAATTCAATTCCCTAACCTAACGGCAATTTGTTTACATAATCATTGTAATCTTGTTTTCTTAGAATCATAGTGTACAAAATGACCCGCTCATCTTATGATAGCCACTGCTGAAAGTAATGAAAATTGTCTAGGGTAATTTCAAATGTTCAAAGCCAACCTCCTTAAACTATACGTTCTACTTGAAAAAAGAATGTCACTATTGCTCTGCATATTTCGGTGTCCTGTTAGCCTCTACTTATTTTTGAATGAAATAAGGCAGGGGTGGGCAAATTTCGGCCCGCGGGCCACATGCGGCCCGCCAGAGTGTTTTATGCGGCCAGCCGACACCTACAGAAGTCAGGTGTACCCACAGTATATACTTATAAAAATGCAAATATATTAAAAATAATAAAAATATAAATTATTGAAACTGTCCTTATAAAAAGTTTCAAGCAAACGAAGACTATGCTTATTGGCTATACATCAATACACTCAATTCAAAACACAATCTCTGATCAGTATTTATTCAATGCTATGAAGAACTGTGTTGAATGTTGAGTATGCTTGGAACAAGATGGTAAGTGTGACAACTGGTGAAGCTCGATCTTTGACTGAGTAAAATGGTGGGGCTTTTTTTAAAATATCCCAACCATAAACTTTAAACGGGAAATCAAACTTATTAAAGCTAGGGGTAATTACCACAGATAGTTTTGACTTATGAATAAAATAATCCAATATTTCCTCTATCTTAACATGGGCAAGGTAAACGAGAACAATATAAAATCTGAAGGAAGAAATTGTTATATTACTTGAAGGACATTAACTGTGACTTTGTTACCATTATTTCTTATGAAGAGTGGAAGACAGATTTCATGTTTCATAATTGTCATTGCAATGAGTTTTTGCATATAAAATGCAAATGGATGTTAAATCTTTTCAAAGAAGGTTTCCCACCATTCCTAAATTTAAAGAAATGCGGCCCTAGATCCAAAAACGTTGCCCACCCCTGAAATAAGGTATAAATATGAACTGTTAATAGAAAGTTACAGAACTTAAATAAATCAAGAAACGCTTGAACGGTTCAATTTCTCATCAGTGAATCCTTAAACCCTGACATTTTGCGCAATGTTTTATGTCACCATACAAGAGTGTATGGCTTCCCAGACATATTGAAAGAAATTTCACATGTGATGAACAGTCGATCAGTATGACAGACTTGAGAAATAGAAAACCTGATTTCAAATAATCTTCCTGAATTGTACATGTTTTGTCTAAAAGGAAATGATCTAAGATTATTGATTGTAACACATGTCACATATCTGGGCAATGATACTTAACACTGAATGGCAAGAAGCTTAGCTGACCCGAAACAAAACTGTCGATGTATCTGAGAAGTACCCTTAACATGTCAAGTCTCAATTGAAGTTACCACGTGACCAATATCAATGCTATTAGTAGAACCTTAAAATAGTCCTAAAGTTACGTTTATTTTAAAGATTCCAACTTTAAGTTCCAGAGGAAATAGTAAATAGCAGTGTAAAATTATATATATTGTTATAAACCTGGTGGTGGCACAGATGGGGGTAGTGGTGTGTGTGTAGTCAGTCGACGCAACTCGCCCCAGGCCAGCGTTAGACGAGCGGTGAACCGTGGCGAGCTACGACTGTCAGCCGAGTCGAGTGTCAAAAGGACGGTTCGGGAAGGATCGCAGCGTCACAAGAGTTGTAGTCATCTGACCACCTAGAAACGTCGAGCGGCGTTCTGTCCGGTTCGAGAAGGCCAGTAGGGACCCTATATAAAGAGCGGAGGTGTCGCAGTCAAGACGGTTCACGAGAGACGGTTCACGGCAGGGTTCACTACAGTACGGTCGACTACAGCAAATTTCAGCGGTGTGGTTCTGTACGGAGCATTACGACGGTTCAGTGCGGAGTACTGTCAAGTACAGTTGAGACGACTGGCTTCTTGATCTTGGTCTGCGATCGAGTCCGACACAACGAGCCTAGTGTGTGAAGTCAGTCCTGAGCTGTTGAACCCAGTGCAAGCCCGGAACGAGACGGAGAGGCCAGTGCAAGAGTTGATACGGCGGAACGGTGTTATCGGAGAGATATTTGTACAGTGTACGTGTTGCCAATTGTACAGTATTGGCTGTTATTTATTCCACTATTAAAGTGTTACGTTACTTTGGAGCCCTGAGTTGTCAAGTTCTTTAAGTTGGTGGTGTAAGGTGCAGTTTGCAGAGAGCCTGGATAGTGAGATTTGTAACAACTGGTGTCAGAAGGGGGATCTGCAATGGCTACTACGAAAACGCTAGACCAACTCCTTGTGAAGGAACTGAAGCAAGAACTCCGTGGACGAAAGCTGAAGGCATGTGGAAACAAGGAAACATTACAAGCACGCCTCCGAGAAGACATTATTATTAAAGTGTTACGTTACTTTGGAGCCCTGAGTTGTCAAGTTCTTTACGTTGGTGGTGTATGGTGCAGTTTGCAGAGAGCCTTGATAGTGAAATTCGTAACAATATATATATATATATATATATATATATATATATATATATATATATATATATATATATATATATATATATATATATATATATATATATATATATACTAGACATATGTTACCCGCGATATAGTCACTGAGAGTGTTTTGTAAACAATTAAACGAAATAATAATGTAATAAGTAAAGCGAATGTGTCAATGTAAAAATAGTGTGAATGAAGCTATCAAATCAAAATAGCTAATAGGCTTAATAAATCAATTTTTTTTTCAAATTAAAACATTTGCTTGTAGGCCTAGATATATTTGATTAAAATTTTAGATGAATAGACTAAATTTTGTATGTTCATGTGTATAAAGTATAAAGTAGATCTTGAGGTAGAAGTAGATCTAAATCTACACTAATCTAGAGTTCTGTGCTGCGCATGCGTGAACTTTTTTTCATGAATGAATATAGGCCTATCTCAACACGGCTACGCAGCTTTAGCGAACAGCGAACGAATGTATTAAAAATGCTTTAGAAAAACAAATTTGAATGTTAATTTGATTAAAATGTGAAATGAATGGACAATAATTAGTATGTTTATGTGTTTAAGCATAAAACTATCTTTGCGAAAAGAATTTTTATCATCTTAGAGTTCAGTAAGAGTTTTAGACCTAGGCCTAGGAATAGACTCAGACCTCAGAAGAGAGATGTGTTAATGTGTAACCATTTGGTAATGTCTAATGAAAGAATGTTCGCCAGGAAATCTGTAGATATCAGGAACTAATTTATGTAAAAAAAGCTTTTGAATAATCTAGTGGATTGGATTTATATGTATGTTAAACTTAGCTAATGATCCTTTCACGTTATTTCTCTTTCGCTACGAAAATATAATTAGGTTTGCGAAAATGGGTTTACCCGAAGTCGATACATTCTTATCTATTAAAAACGAAAAGAGCGATAGCTTTGTTAAATGAATGGGATTATAAAGTGAACAATTAAACGAAATTATATTTAGTACGCGATTCATGAACGAATATAGATCTAGGCCTATCTCAACTCGGCTTCGCAGCTTTCGTAGGCGAATGTAGCTTTAGAAAACCAAATTTGAATGTTTATTTGATCAAAATATGAAATGAATGGACTTTAATTAATATGTTTATGTGTTAAAGTATAAAACTATCTGTGCGAAGATAAGTTTTATCATCTTAGAGTTGAATTAGAGTTTTAGATCTAGGGATGGGATTATAAAGTAATAAATTAAACGAATTAATATTTAGTACGCGATTCATTACGGAATTGTCTAATGAAAGAATGTTCGTCAGGAAATCTGTAGTCACAGATATAAGGAACTAATTAATGTAAAAAATGCTTTTGAAACACAAAATTGAAGGTTAATTTTATTATATAATGAAATCAATGGATCTTCTTTTGTCTTTTCATGTGTCAAAGTAAAAAACTATCTGCGCAAAGTGTATTTCTTAAAATTAGATCTAGGTCTAAATCCTTTCTATCTTTTCTCATGTCAACATTGTAGACATGGCCTAGATCCATAAAATACTATAGCTGTAATAGAGTCGGACAACTTTATTTTTTTTGAGGGTCTAAAGTTTGTTTTAGGGCTACAATACATACACTTCGGTCTAAGTTGGTACCCAAGGAACATTCCTGCCTAGTTTTATCAAGATTGGTCAAGCGGTTTTGATGTCTATAAGTAACATACATACATACACCACACATTCTACTTTATAATATACTAGCTAGTTTTACCAAAGGTAAATTGTACTGCAATATCACATGTTATTTCTGAAAAACATCCTCGCTTGTTTTGGCGTTATGCATAGAACATAGCTCATGTAGCTCCTTATGTATCTCAAAACTCCTCTCACAGGGCCCTTATGAATATAGCCAACTGTGCTACACCCGTTACATCAGTTGACTCATCGAGAGCCAATGAAAATAATTCAAAATCTTTTTTTTCCTTTAATTGTTCACGCGAGCTGATTGACATGTGTTCCACAGTGTTCCTAGTTAACGCTATTACTTTAAATACTTTCACCTTTTCTGGACAAATTACTTCGGCAGCTTTAACGATACACTCCATCATAAAATCTCTTTCTCTAAATGATTTGCTATGGCTTGCTATTAAGTTTGAAAAATGTATCTGGCTTTCACTGCAGACTCAATCTCGTTGTTCAGTTTAAAAAATACTATTTTTTCAATTCAAGTAGCTTGTCATCTCTTATTTTCCAGCGTAATAGTTAAACGTTATTTTGATAATTTTTTAGGTGGCCGCATGCGGCCCCGAATGCCGTGTTTGACATGCCTGCCATAGACTATATATATATATATACAGGACTGCCAACACTAAGAGTAACTAAGCATAAGTTTCGTTCAACGCCAAAATGTGAGTCGAGGTACTTCCGGTATAAACTTATTTTACAACATTCACGATATTTGAATGATGATGCCAGAGCTTCGATAATATATTTTTTTCTCTTTTCATCACAATTGACAAATATAATACTCTTTACATTGTATACTAATTAGTATGAGTTGAATAAGCGATAAACGGAAGAGTCAACACATTTTCGAGAGTGTCATTTTTACCTATATACTTTACCAACTTTTATTTACATCTATACCTATTTTTTAAAATTTATTTAGAGTTTTGTTTCCAGATAGTATGCATTATAGGCCTATATATATTAATGGAGAATTAACCATTAAAAATGAAAAGCAATTATATATTTATGACTAAATGAAAAATATGCCTAAAAATTTTGGCTCTGCGAATTATTATTTTTTTAACTAAATAAAATCCCAAATAACATGTGTATAAAGTATAAAGTAGATCTTGAGGTAGAAGTAGATCTAAATCTACACTAATCTAGAGTTCTGTGCTGCGCATGCGTGACCTTTTTTCATGAATGAATATAGGCCTATCTCAACACGGCTACGCAGCTTTAGCGAACAGCGAACGAATGTATTAAAAATGCTTTAGAAAAACAAATTTGAATGTTAATTTGATTAAAATATCAAATGAATGGACAATAATTAGTATGTTTATGTGTTAAAGCATAAAACTATCTTTGCGAAAAGAAGTTTTATCATCTTAGAGTTCAGTAAGAGTTTTAGACCTAGGCCTAGGAATAGACTCAGTAGAGAGATGTGTTCATGTGTTATATTGTGTAACCATTTGGTAATGTGTAATGAAAGAATGTTCGCCAGGAAATCTGTAGATATCAGGAACTAATTTATGTAAAAAATGCTTTTAAATAATCTAGTGGATTGGATTTATATGTATGTTAAACGTAGCTAATGATCCTTTCACGTTATTTCTGTTTCGCTACGAAAATAAAATTAGTTTTGAGAAAATGGGTTTACCCGAAGGAAGTCGATACATTCTTATCTATTAAAAACGAAAAGAGCGATAGCTTTGTTAAATGAATGGGGTTATAAAGTAACAATAAAACGAAATAATTTTTAGTACGCGATTCATGAATGAATATAGATCTAGGCCTTTAACTCGGCTTCGCAGCTTTCGTAAATGAATGTAGCTTTAGAAAACCAAATTTGAATGTTTATTTGATCAAAATATGAAATGAATGGACTTTAATTAATATGTTTATGTGTTAAAGTATAAAACTATCTGTGCGAAGAGAAGTTTTATCATCTTAGAGTTGAATTAGAGTTTTAGATCTAGGGATGGGATTATAAAGTAAACAATTAAACGAATTAATTTTTAGTACGCGATTCATTACGGTATTGTCTAATCATGGAACTATACTAATGGAACAACAGCTCCTAGTTTTTACTAGGGGAGTGCCGTCGCGCATCATTTCCACGCATGGTGCAATATGGAGAAATTCAGGAGGATGCAAAAGAAGAAATTTACTCCTCCAGTCACATGGACTGACCTTCAATGAGAGTAAAACTTTCCTACGCTTTATTTTATTAGATCTCTAAAAACTTCATCCATTTTCTCACAATGTTTTGTGATTTATAAAATTTTCCTGAATAAAGGATCGTCACAAAAGTTATTTTTTTAAGGCCACCCCATTAAAATAGCTGTTTTCAGTACTTTCACATTTGGGTATTTTACACAAAATCTGGATTTTTTTTATGTACATGAAATCATTATCATCTGTCCCGCGTAACTAAATCCTCCACTTTTCCCGGTCACCAATGTTCTTAACAAGAGAGAGAGGCTGGTCCATTATTTGCGTAGTCCAGCCAGCTTTTCTTCTGACAAACCTTTTTTCGTTTATTCTCTTAAAGGATATTTTTTTTAAAGTTAGTCTTACAAAATACGATTCCAAACCAACTCATGCAGTTATCGTCTTTTCACAGTATTGAGGAGTCATCCTTTTTGCCAGCCAGAGTGTTAATTGGCAAAAGTAAAAAATTCATTATTTTAATTTTTTTTAGTAAATATTCACAACTATATCTTTTATATAATAATATATTTTTTAAAATAATAATATCTTTTATATAGACATGCTTTAAATAGATCTAATAAATGATTAACGCGGCCCTACCAATATGGGTATATTAATACTTAAATCTGGGTATTTTAAATTTCGAATGCGCATTTTTAAAAAACCGAACTTATCTATAGATCTCTTATATCTAGAATAATCTAGATCTACAACACCCAGACTTAGACTATGGTTCTAGATCTATTTAAAAGATATTTTTTAAAAAATAACTCAACAGATCTAATAAAGTCATGATTTCCACTCTATTTTCTCTAGATCTAGACTATACATGAGGTCAATATGAATGTTTATAGATTATAGATCTAGTCTACGTCTAGAACTCAGATCTATCGATCATGACTATAGACTATAGACTATACTATAGTATAGTATAGTTGACTATAGACTCTACTATGACTATAGTACTATAGTCTATAGACTGTATTATACTGTAACTGTATTACTAGTATTATATTAGTGTATAGTGACGGTAATTATAGTCACTATAATCAATAGTGTATTGCCTGTAGATCTAGTACCTGTACTAATATTAGTAGATGTAGATCTATAATAATAATACTTTTTAATAGTAGAAAGTAGATTTATAATCTATCAATTCTATCTAATCTAGATCTAAATCTAGACTTCACTTTCACATCACATGATTATTGATACAGACAGTGAATGAAACGAATGCAGTGATTATATTATAGTTTATACTGACTTATAGCTCTACCAGTTGATTATCATCATCATCATCTGAGGTCATCTCGAATAATAATCTAGACTAGTATGTCAATGTCTCTATTAAAATAATTAATATCATCAGCCATATATCATTTTAAATATTAAAATAGTAGACATAGATTTCTATATTATTAATAGATAGATTAGATCCATAAAATATAATTTTACAAACTTTAGAAATGATTGATTTTATTTTTAATTGATCAGCCTTCTAGACTAGATCTAGCATCTCTAGCTAGACTCTAACCTGTAGTTTGTAGATCTTGGAATTGGATCGAAATTCACCTTCCTAAATTGTCTCTAAAGTCTGTAGCTGATTTGAGAGGCCCAACGAGGCAAGAGTCTATTACTATTAGTACTCTGTCTCTTGATCTATCTAGTAGGCCTACTTAGCTAGTGCATTAGCCTTAGCCATAGTGTAGTCAAATCTTGACAACGAGTCTTCTAGATCTAAGCTTCTAGAATAATTAGATCTAGATCCAGTTTAGATTTAGAATATAAAAGTATTTTACTAGCTAAAATACTAAATCTACTGATCTAAATTCTAGATAGATATACAATATATAGATCCAGTTTAGATTTGGAATATAAAAATATTTACTAGCTAAAATTCTAAATCTACTGATCTATACTTAATATTTTAGATATTATATGACATCTACAAAAATTATTATTAAGATATAATTATAGAATCTAGACTAGTTATTTATGTACATAAAATATATAAATAAAAGATAAAATTTATGCAGGCCTAGATCCCATAAATTTATAATTGATCCAGATCTATCAGTAAAAGTTACCTTCGATGGGAAGTTTTACCCAATCTAATCTATACAAGACAATTTATAATCCATGCCTCGCGTACACCCCATACATTAAATAATAGTTCCCATTCCATGCCATGCCCAGACCCATGAGTTCATGAAATAATAAATGATGTGGTGTCAAGTTGGATCTATCCCCTGAAATTCAGCACTTTAATATAAAACTCTCATATCTAGTTAATTATTTGCTATGACACTCTGATCAACTTGGACTTGTGTGATACATATATGTTTCTTATCAGATTTAATGAATGAAGTTTTGGTGCATTTTAAGGCTACAAAAGTATCATCAGGTGCATTCTAACCATTGGTATTTTTCCTGGCAACATTTCTATTCTAGTCTGTTATAAATTATAAATTTAAAAAAATGTTTGTAATGTTTCAGTTATTAACAAGTAGAACCATGCCAACCAGTTCTGATGATGTACCAGAATGGCTCAAGGATCATACTTATACTATTTCTACTCTCTGGGCAGACATTAATAATATTGGCATCCATTCAATATTTATTGTAAGTACTACTATACAATTTTTATTTTAGTTATCTAAAAGATGTTTTATGAAGTGTGATTTTCATGGTCAAGCAACATCCAAATATCGGGGATGGAATTTAACATTTTTCTCTAGTTTTTTTTTTATAACACTCTTAAGCAAATTCATCTTTCATGAATGCCTAATATACTTGGCTGTTTTGCAGGCCATTCCTTTACAATAAACTGTTAGATGAAATAAGGCAAAATTATGTCTGATAATTTGTATGTTTGATACAACAATGTATTCAATTTAATAATATTATTTTTTAATTTTAATGTTTTCAAAAGAAATTAGCCATTATGCCTAATTGTATAATTACAGTTATGTTTGGAAATGCAAGAAAAAGGCATGCATTCCTGACAAGTCAATGATTGGTTGCACCTCTTAAAGGTAAGGTACTGCAATTTTTCCCTATGCACTTTTCTCATAAGCTGAAGTACTTGTATTTTTGAAAAACTAGTTTTCCATGAAAATGTAAATCATAATATATTTTATAGTTGCTTTTTTTTGAGTGCAATGTCCATCAAATTAACTGAATATCTGCCTTCACCTTTAGTAATAATTCATAACTATTAAGGTCAGGGCCATGTCTACACATTAACGCAGTAGCTCCTTTTAGGTACAGACTATTTTTAGAATAGCAAAATTATATAATTATACTTAATAACATATATACGTTTAGCATGGTCAACACATATGTCACACATATTTTTATTTTTTTAAAATCCTTTTATTTATTTTTATAACTAGATAACTTTCTGTTATGAGAAAAGATGAGATTCTTGGACTCCTGCATAGCACCACCAGAAAGGAAAATCCCATCATGTTGCAAAATAAAAGTCTTGGACCAATTTTAATTTAAGATATATATATTATACTGTAAGCTCTATACATATTTATGTATATCCTGTCATTCAGCCAACAGGTTTGGATTTAGTATTTCTTTAAATCTGTTTGATATTGTACTTGAAAACTATTAATCTGAGCCCCATTAAAACAATAGGGAGTGCAGTGAATGAGTGGTAAAGCACTTGGCTTCTGAACTGAGGGTTCCTGGGTTCAATTAAGACTGGGATTTTCAATTTCAGAATTCATAAGGCTAGGGATACATGGCAATAGTAAGGAATAAGTAAAGGCAGTTTGGGGATCCATGGCTGAATGGTTAAGTCATGGGTTTGAATCTCTGTGAAGACTCGGGTTAAAATTTTTTTAGATTTTTGGGTGCCCCTGAGTCCACCTAACTCTAATGGGTAGCTGACTTTTGTTTTGGAAAGTAAAGATGGTTGGTTGTTGTGCTGGCCACATGATGCACTGGCCAAAGAATCAAATGACCTTAACATCATCTGCCCTATAGATTGTGACGTCTGAAATGGGATTTTTTTTCAAAAGGTGGTTGGTTGTTGTGCTGGGTACATGACACCCTCGCTAACCATGGGGCACAGAAACTGATAAACTTTATATCATCTGCCCCATAGATTGCAAGATATGTAAGGGAAATTTTACTTTTTTAAAATTAAAATAAGAATCTATCAAAAGTAAACATAAAATATGGTGCATTCTCCTTAAAACTAAAACCTGGTGCGAAGGTTTAAAATGTTGGCAAAAAAAAGCAACATCATATATTCTTAATTCCCTTTGCAAAACTTACTGAGAAGAACATGCATGTTGTTCCCTCATAATTTTCTTGACAGAGGAAATCTTGTTTATATTAGATTTGAATTAAGCAAATTAAGACAAAAATTATAATCATTATTTCAAATGGTTGTATCTAAACCTTGTGAATTATTTTTCTGTTATAAGTATATTGAGATTAATGGATAATCATGAAATTGTAAAATAATTGCTGCTATCATTCCATTGACTAAAGAACCATAATTTTTTTTTTTTTAAATTAATTTCAAAATGATTTTTTTCAAGCATAGAGTTCACATAGATCTTGAGTGAATTTTTTTTTTTTATTTGACTAATGCTTCAATTTTATTGTATCATATTAGTTTTTAATTTTTATTACCCAGAATATTTAAAAAATGAGTACACTATTTTCATGTAATAATGTAACTTGGTATTCACAGAATGCTCAAAATACACCATAATCTTTAGGCCATACAGATTTGTATAAATTAACTTGTTTAAATACATTGTAAATGTATACTGTTTGGATAAGAATAAAGTTTTTCTGTAGACAATTATTGTTCAAGATTTGTTGATGCTCCTGCTTAATCAATTATATATACAGGTCATTAGTTTTAACACGTCTGATAATAAATGACAGTACAAGTTAGTGAATGAAAATTTGTCATTATTTCAGCTGCTTTAGTCCTACATCAATGTGAGGTACCAGTACTTTGATTGTGTCATATAACAATTTAAAGCAACATTTTGAAATGAATAGTCTGTAGAATTGACAGTAAATACATTTAAGTGATGGGCTGTGATCTGCTTGAATTGGGAGCTGATCATGTATTGAATTTGTGTTTTTGATCTTTACTTCAAGTAAATGTTAATGAGCAATTAATTTTTAATGAATAAATAATTTAAAAATAAATACAAAAGAACCATAAACATCTACTTTAGTTTAATTTTTTTTTTTCATCAGAACAGAATTTCCAACTTTGCATTCTTAAAATAAAATATAATTTATTTAGAGTAGAGTCAGAACACAAAATCATAGTTTTAAAATATTAAGTAAATTAAGCTAAGCTGTGATCTCTTATAAACATTTGTATATAGACTATACACAATTTAATTATTATTTTTCATCAAATTGCAGGAACTACTAAATGTACTTATGCCTATTTGACAATAAAAAACCATAGTCAATGAAATAGTAATACTAGTAAATGAGATAAAAGTAAATTTAATATCATCAATGCTATTGAAGCCACACTTGTTTTTTTTTTATCTTGTTTGGTGGACTGCAATTAAAGTTGCTATTAATTTCACTGATCGTCTTAGCTGAAATGCCAGTGTCGTCTCTTTGAATCCTAAGCTTATTTTCTTGGTAACTGGAAGTCCAGATATTTGGAGTTTCATTTTAAGCACCTATACTTTCCGAAATGGCATTCCGATAGGCTAAACCATTTGCCTAACATGTCATATGCACGTAAAGAGGTACCACAGAAATGCTTAGGCGCCAACTTACTTTAACTGACATAGAATAAGAGAGCACCTGGTTGCATACAGCTTCAGAACGAGACAGCAGGAAGTCACTTACAAAGGTGTGGTATACACCAATGAAAATTAATTGCCGAGGGTAGATGGCAAAAAAAAAAAAACTGATTCTACCACAGGTGGACAATGGTTATGCCTGTGCTCAGTGTGGCATAATATGTAGGTCACAGCTGGGACTGAGTAGCCTCTGGAAACAGCATTCCTCATAAGTCTTAGGAATCAAAGACAAGCCTATCATTTTTGTAGCATAGTTTGTAGCTTCTGTAAATGCATGAAATGCCGACACAAGTCCTCTGTGAGTTTGATGGATTATAAACATCTTACTTCTTTGCCTTATATTAAATGGTCCTTCTCTCTGTTCCTCTAGGTACTTGCATTTATCTAAATATCATTGATATATCGTAACATGTCATCAAAATAAAAGCTAGAATCTCTGCAACTCGTTTACAAGTCAGAAGTCATCAATAACACTTGCCATTTAAAAAATAACAATTTAGATTAGTCAAATCAGTGACTGATTATTCGATTCATTTAGGCCTATAAATTTTTTATTTGAATATATAATGATCCTTTACACTTTGTGACTTTACTAGTATACTTTGGAGTAGACTTGTTGAGCTAAAGTCGGAAGTACACATTGAGTTTTACTGTGATCTTCTAGATGTAGATCTATATATATTGAATATTGTATTATATAGAAGTAGAGAGAGTATCTCATCAATAGTATCTGTCATATCGTGATCAGTAGGCGGCTGCAGGTTTATAGATCTATTCCATGACAAAAACCCTGGCTAGATTTAGATCTACTGGTCTAGACATCTAGATCTAACTAGAATTAAACTAGAAAACTGAATTAGAGAAGTAGCTTTCTGGATCTAGAACCAGAATCTATATTATTAATATTAGATCTAGTTGCGTCGAACGCTTAATTTTTGGTTGTTGTTTTTAATAAATGCACATAAAATACATTGTATTTTGGCAATAAAAATACCCAGTTGGTAGTCCAGTAATTCTAATAATTAATTAATTAATGACTATCAGTATTTGTTTTAGATCTATCAGATTCATATGACTATGACTTATTATTTATACTTATTTTGTATCATTCGTCCAAGAAAATCTAGCTCTAGAACTATTTCATTTTAGATTAGGCTATAGTTGTTTTGTTTTTTTTTGTCATTTTATTTAGGCTACAATATTACCGAGATGAACTTTTTCTTTGTTTCCCACGAGACGTGTATGCCTATAGCCTAGTCCTTTCGATAATAATAATTAAAAAAAAAACGATTAGAAATGCGTAGCTTGGAGTGTCAAAACTGTATTAGGCCTCCTATTTTTATTTTTATTTCGTGCAATTTAGTATATCATAACAAATACGCATTTAGAGGAACGGTAGACAGGTCTTCATCCAGATTTAGTGTAAATAAACCAAACACAGAAACACTGAAAGATTGTATTTTCGGAATTTAGATTCTATTTTTTTGAAAAAATGTGGCATTTTATAGGGTGGTCGAAAAAAATAACTTTTGTGACGATCTCTTATTCGGGAAAATTTTATCTATTATATCAGATAGTCAGAAAATGGATGAAGTTTTTACACATCTAATCAAATAGAGCGTACGAAAGTTTTACACCCATTGCAAGGGACTGACGGAGTAAATCTCTTCTTTGGCATCATCATGGATTTCTCCACATTGCACCATGCGCAAAAATCATGCGCGACGGCACTTCGGCTCTCTTTGGCTTTGTAAAAAACTCGAAGCTGGTGTTCCATTAGTATAGTTCCATGGTCTAATGAAAGAATGTTCGTCAGGAAATCTGTAGTCACAGATATAAGGAACTAATTAATGTAAAAAATGCTTTTGAAACACAAAATTGAAGGTTAATTTTATTATATAATGAAATCAATGGATCTTCTTTTGTATTTTCATGTGTCAAAGTAAAAAACTATCTGCGCAAAGTGTATTTCTTAAAATTAGATCTAGGTCTAAATCCTTTCTATCTTTTCTCATGTCAACATTGTAGACATAGCCTAGATCCATAAAATACTATAGCTGTAATAGAGTCGGACAACTTTATTTTTTTTGAGGGTCTTAAGTTTGTTTTAGGGCTACAATACATACACTACGGTTTAAGTTGGTACCCAAGGAACATTCCTGCCTAGTTTTATCAAGATTGGTCAAGCGGTTTTGATGTCTATAAGTAACATACATACATACATACATACATACATACATACATACATACATACATACATACCCCTCACATTCTACTTTATAATATAGATATATATTCAGATTATTAAAATCAGGATAAAAAAGAGCAAAGTCATGAGTCAATGGAAGATTAGCCACGTGACATCTTCACAGAGATTTAATGAAGCTTAGTAATACGTAATTCTTTGTATATCTCTATAGTAGCTTTACACTATGGCTGTTCATAGACTCCAAATTTTATGAAATATTTTTTGCATATACTGATGGGTCGTCATCAACAGACTCTGGAAGAGATGACTATGAAGCCTACATTGAGTTTTTTTGTCTCTAACTCAGTTGTAATCTTTAAACCATGTGATAGTGTTTGCAGTTTTGATGCTGAGGTCACAGCAATCTGTGAAGCCTTAAAGTCATTGACTCTCAACTCGGCCAGGGACAGATTGTTATGGTCACTGACTCAAAACCTGTAATACAGTGGGTACCGAGTTACATATGTGTGTCTGGCGACACTATTGCAGACACCTTGGCCCACATGAAAGGTTAACTCCACTTACCGAGTAAAGTGTGAATTTTTATCATGTTCTGGCAACAAGAAAAAGAAATAGAAATGAAAAAATGGTTTGAGTGCTAGGGCATATCTAAAAATCCCGAGAAGTCTGAGAGCACATGAGGCGCCCTGACCGTACTTTCACGTGGTGGAGGCTGTCCTGGCCTGAGCAAGCTATTATAGCACAGTGCAGGACAGGCCAATGTCCTGTTGGCTCATATTTCTCACGACTATGGCCAAATTTCGATTCACGGTGCCCCCGCTGCGAAGAAGAAGAGGAAACCGTGCCTCATATTCTGTCTGACTTCCCAAAACTCCGACTCGGGCAGAGTTGTGTTTACTGAGCGCCTAAAGGCGCATGAAAGTAGCGCTATATAAAAGCTATAATTTTTCTATATTTGAGCTCCATCTCTTTCATACCCAGCCAAATGATTCTCTGCGTTGAAATAATTAGTGGGTTATATAATATTTTTTTTTGTCCGGAGACACCTAGTTCTTTTTTTTTTGCTCGTCCAATAAAATGGCCTGCATTATAAAGCTCCGACCACAATTACCTTTGACAAGTCTTGCATCTCTTACAGTCAATGTTTTTCTTTTTTTTTGTTTGTGTTTTTAAATTTTTTTTTACCGAAATCCTAATCCCACCAACACACACCTTTTTTTTCCTCCAATGAAATGTACCTGATAATTCAATGATTTTAGTTAGTTCCAGATAGATTTGTGAGTAATATAATAAAAATATGGCTTGTTCCAGCTAGAGTTGAACTCAGATTCCGGACTTTACTCAGTACAATTTTTTTTTTATAAACTAATTTGAACTCATAGAAAAATAATGAAATATTGTTATTATTATTTATTTTATTAATTAATCATTATAGATGGTAAGATTGTTATTTTTGTGACGGTTTTAGTTTAAATATATTGCAATATACTGCAAATAGTTTTATATGTCAATAAAATTAATATCTAAGATTTAAACAAACAATTTTAGATCGACGCCATCCTTCAGGATTAAGAAGTAAGCCTACCTTCCCAAAACGTAAAATTTATTACTCGAGTCGAAGAAAATATTTTCCAATAAAGTAACACAATATATATGTATCTTATAATTTATGTCTTTTTAAAAAATATCAATGCAGATTTTTTTCAATGATATATTTTTGTTGATACCGTGAGTGTTGTCGGTCCCTGAGTGCGTTCCTCTTTTTAATCCAATAAAAACAATGTTTTGTAATTAGATGTAAAATACGCATTTAAAAAGTTGTTAATGTTAACATGAAGTGCATTGTGTTCCATAGTACCAAGCCATTATCTCACTTTATGTAATAATGTAATGATAATACAAAGACTTGCTTTGATCTCAGCTAAGACAAGAAACTGGTGATTCTGGTGTTACAAAGAAAGTGTTGATAAACCTTTGTGATGATAAACCTCTCCCAGGTTACAGGCAAAAACTCTCCCTGGAATTCAACAAATTAAACCCTAATTTAAACCTTACAGAGCAGAATGTTGTAGACAGAAGATCTGTAATAATTAAAAAATGTTATTTGACCCCTGCAGAAATTGACGTGATAAAAAGAGAAGTAGGTAATGAGCTTCAGATACAAGAGCTCATCTCAAATATAAACGACACGCCCACACAGCCGACCAACGAAGACATTAGTAGAACACCCAACCAACAAGAGAATGACCCAACATCGGCAATAAGCAATGAGCTACACTCAAAATTTTCTAATCTTATAGACCGTTATAAAAACACCAATCTTAACTCTAGGCCTCGTATCCCCAAGCTAAACGTCAAGAAAGGGACAAACACATATATTAATGAAATAAATAAAGTCTTAGCCAACCATTTTGAAACACCAAGAAACTTGTTTGAGACACACCTCGCTATATACTGCGCCGCTGTGGCTGTCACGGAGCTCTCTGGACAAAAGACCTTCGAGCTAGGCCCAATTAATCAGAGACCAAAACAACATGTGTCAGCATGGAAAAGGCGCCTTGAAGACAATATTAATCAGCTGAAAAGCCAAATGGATACAATTGGACAATATCTGGGAAACAACCATTCCGCGAAAATACTTAACAAAATGAAGACAATACTAAGAACAACTGGAATCAAATTGACGGACTGTGATAGCCACGCACGACTCTTATGTTTCAAAGATATAAATATAAAAAAAAGAAAATTACACACTATAAAATCTATGAGCGTAGCCAAAGGGGTTTTGAGTTTAAATCCCCCTCCTCCAGATGGCTTTTTCTTTAATGTTTAAAACCCCTCCAGATGGTTTTGAGTTTAAAATTCCCCTACAGAGCGTTTAGAGTTGAAAACCTCTCTCTTCAATATTATTTTAAAGCAAACTACAGTCACCAAATTCTATGATCGTAGCTAAATGGGGTTTTGAATTAAAAACAAAACAAAAAAAACCCAGAGATTTTTTAGTTTAAAACCCCTCAACAGATGATTTGACGAAAAAACTTTCTTTTTCGATATAAAATCTAAAGCGAAATACAGGCATGTAATTCCAAGAGCGTAGTTAATAAAGGTTACAAATTTCTACCAGTGGCTCGGGCTCCATTAATAGGCCTTAAGTGTGAATAGTCTTCTGCCGAAATTGAAAATCATTAAATGTGTCTCAACAAAGATGGCTAAGACAGATTTTAGGAGTCAGTCATAGAGATCGGGTCTAAATCAAAGAAATCATATGCCGAACTGGGAGTCGAATCCTTAGTAAGGTTGTGACAGAGCGTCGCATGAGGTTTTGCGGGACATGTTCTCCGACAAAATGAATTACGCAAAATAAGAGTTGCGGAAACAGCTTGCCGGAAAATGCGCCGAACGGCGCGAGAGGGTTTAAAGTCAGTAAGAATAGCACATTAGGTTTTTGAAATAAAACTTTTTAATAGCAAGGTAATGCACTGTAGATACCTCAGAATATGCATTTTGTTGGCTTTCAATACCAGAAATAGTGCTCGGCGGCGGGGCTTCGCCCCGAGCTGGGGGAGCGCTGCGAACTCCCCCAGACCCCCTTGCTATCAAGGGCGGGGAGTCTAATATAAACAATAAACGTCTTCCGAAAGGGTCAGAATGTAATAAAGATTAATTATGTACACACACACACACACATATATAGATATATAATTTTTTTTCGCGGGGGGGGGGGGGGTCAGGGGGGGGGGAATCCCCCTCCTCCCAAAACCCTCCCCGAAAAAAAATCCTGCCTACGCCCATGATATTATGTATTGTAGGATTTTACATGTGATACTAGTTAGTAACACTGGTCTCTAGTTTCTTGGTTCAGAGTTTTCTCCTTTTTCAAATAGGAGATGACATTAGCTTCTTTCTATTCATTTAGTACTCTGCCCTGTTTAAGAAATGCCTAAAAAAAAAGTATTTTAAGCACTGATGCTAGCTCATTGCTTAGTTCTTTGAGTAATCTAGCTGGAATACCATCAGGTCCAGATAATTATTTTTTTTAAAATTATTATTTACAAATGGCGTGATCAGCGGTGGTGTACTAATAACCGAGTTGTTTATTAAATTTAAAGTGACTTTCGATGTATTGATAAATTATCTAAGTATTGCTTATATTTTTACACTAGATATAGATTTATACTAGATCTTAAGAGTTCTATAGTCTAGATCTAGATCTATGTCTATATAATGAAAGTACCAATAAATAATTGTACAGTTAAACAACTGCCACACCATAGGTCAGTAAGACGTGGCAATAAGCTATTGGTCTAAACTGCCCACAGGTTCAGGCCAATGGTCTCAGCTTGCATTGGGCGCTATTTGTTGTCACGATTATAGTGTCTGTTTTACGTTAAACTTAATTTCCTCTATTGTTTTTTAAGCGGACGTTCTGACTGTAGGCCTAGATTTGTTTCTGCTCTACAGTTTTCACTGTTTCCATGTTTTAACGGTACCTAAGTACAAATATGTATTAATCAGACTGATATTTCGAAACAGATGTTGCTAACGAAACTTATGTGGCGGCATATTTAGATCTAAGTTTTTCTTTCTTTCAGGATATTAGGCTTGGGGCGGTGGACTCGACACTTGGATCACAAACAGCAAACGTTCTATCTACAGATAACATTGGTATGAAATATGACCTCCCAAATAAAGGTAAAAGTTTAATGCAATCAAAAAACTGGTAGTAATAATATTTTAAAGACCCTTATGACTTTTTATCAAAATAAAAAAAAACAACTACATTTGTAATTCGAAAAAGAAAAGAGTAAAAAAAAAGAAATAAACTAAGTCTGACACAGCCAGATACAGAATTAATAAATTAGTTGTGTCTAGACAAATTCAAATATTGAGGATATTTACGAAAGCTCAAATATAGCAACCAAAAGACCAAAATATAGTTGAGCGATACGTCAAAAAACCGTGTACAATGCATCACTGGCATTTATGGTAAATGTTCTGTAGTCATCGTGACATTTACTCAAACAAGAGTAGTATAATTTTAAACTTGATAATCTAACCATGAAAATAACTCAGATGTATCAAAAATTCAAAACAAAATAATAACAACATTAAATTATTTTGTTGCATATAAACAAAATATATTAAAGACTTAAACGAAGTGTCATTTTGGCATCATATAATATGACTATAATAGCTAATTTATTTATTATTATTATTTTGTTGTAAAATGTTCTACATGTTTCGGATGTTCCTTCAGACTTGAAAAAAGTCTACTTCCCAGTCCTAACTTCCTGCAGGACGACAGGGATGGTAGCGGGAAGAGTATGTATCCGGGACTATCAAAACGACCTGCGAAATCGCAACCTGTGTCGGACCAGTGACAACTAACTTTTGGTCTATAGTTCCCACAGATTGCGACATCCTTTTGGTTTATTATTTGGCTTTAGTTAAAAAATATTGAATAAGATTTACAGAGTTTTTTTCTAAATATAAAGGCACATGGGGTCCCCGCTTTATATGTGTGTATAAAAAAAGTTAATCATTTTTTGTTTTCTCGGCTCACCCACAGACTTGACAGATTACAGACAAAGGGTAGGAATAGTGTGACACTGAGACCTTTTTCTGGAGAATGACACATACAGACATTGGGAGCAAGTCGACGACGCTGGCTCGCGATCTTGGCTCCAAGAGGTGTGAGTTTTTTTGCCAGACAACATGTAGGAAGTAATTCTAAGGGTTAAGGGTAAGACGAAATGATTGTATTACTTATAGATTTTGCATTAGATGTTAGTCAATTATGAATAAATAGAAATGCTTTTTTGTTAATTGTTAGCTATATTTTATTTGTCCATTTAGAGTGACAGTCCTTGGAATCCGAGTCATCGACAGTCTCAGTCGGTAGATGACAGTTCGTGAATTATGTATTTGAAGTAACAATTTTGAGTCAGTATATGTCAGTCTTAAGTCTGTGACAGTCTGCGTCACAGAAAAATAGTCAAAAGTCAATATAGATATTAGCGAGATTGGTGAAGACCAGTGAACAATACGAGTAGCGACTTACAGTGATTGGCATCAAATGACATAGAAAGTAGTACTGAACTCTAATGCAGTCTGCGGCGCTGGGTCCAGTGCATGGAAGAGGGAGTACCAGAAGTTCATCAAAGCCAATATCTTCTACCATTTCGACTTCTATACACCGAATCTCTACATATGTAAGTCGTGTTTGTTCCTTTGTCAATAATAGATGGTAGTAAACTTTAATTAAAAAAAGAATGTTTCTAATGACGTCACAGACGAGTAGATGGTAAGAAAAGAAGGCTTAGACTTGTTTCATACTGTCCAGTTTTTTTTTCCAGATTAACTTTTCATGGCTGCAGGTGTCTTCTCACTCTTTGTATTTCTATTCAAATATAGAACTTTGGTAAATCATTACATGCTCTCCTAATTTTGAAATGAACATCATGAATGTTCATAAGCTCTCCGTGAACAGAATGGCTACCGTGTTGGCTTGAGTAGCCTGATAAAGCTTGAGTCATGATTTCGGATACAAGTCGTTCCCCTTTTTTAATTTTTTTATAAATGATTTTTATTGTTAGCCTAGATGTATTACAAATTTAATGACATCTCTATTCCAAACTAATTGATACAAGTACATTTAATATAAGCTTCTTTTTTTTATATTTTCTATTTTCGTGCTGAATTTTTTTTTTTTAGAAGAACGATCTCAGTAACGTTGTGCGCTGTCATGTTTTTGATAATGAAAAAAAAACTAAAAGCACCTCTAACAAACACTTTCTTAATAGATAATTCATCAGTTTCAATGAACTCTATTGCCTTGCAATAGTTTTACGTAACAGAAAAGGTAAAAAGATTGGTTCAACTAAAGACATCTGGCAATAGTCACTAATATGCTCTTCTTTATTTTCAGAGTGAGACTAATAATTAAATTGTACCAAAAATCTAACATTAAGGCTTTTTCTGAAACAGAATGTTGACTTTGTAAACTTAGTGACATTCATTAAAAATAACTTTTATGATGTTTTAAAAAATTGCTTGTATGGGTGACCCGACTAAATAACGCATAATATAATAGCCCCAAACCCTCCTTTAGGACAAAAACTATACGGAGAACTGCCTGGGCAGGAAACCACTGCACAGTTCATCTTAGATATAGGATTACTGATCTTAACCCTCCGACACTTAAAATGAGAACGAAGAAGAAAACAGATTTGTGTGTACACAAATAGTGTGAACAGCAGCAAAGTTTTTTTAAGTATGGAAATAAAGCTTCTGGCACCCACAAGACTGCCGTGGAAGTACTGACTAGAACTTCTCTTTGCTTTGTCCTCTGAAGCTGGATCAGCTTCTGCGCTAAATGTTTGTAAGAAAATGTTTTACATGTTTTGGGTGTTACTTCAGAGATAAAGATAGTTTACTTCCTAATACAAACCTCCGACAGGACGACGGGGGATGGGAGGCGGCAGGGTTTGAGCCCGAGACCATCGATAAATCTGAACGACAGTCCAGCGCGCAAGCCGCACAACCAGGCACCCATGGTAAGCTGGTGGTATTGAAAACTGGTTCTTGACGTCTTTAAATTTACTTTTATAAATTGCCTAATTAAAGAATCTAAATAAGTGTTGTACTTTTAATCATTTCACTAGAAATAGTTTTACCTTTCAGCAAAGGAAAATTACAAAACCTGTTTTCTTTTGCTTGCTTGTAGAAATGGGAAAGCCTTGTTTGAAAAGATTTTACATGCAATTGCATTTCATATGCAAGCAACCCATTGAAATAGTAGTTATTAAAAGCATGAAATCTGTCTTCCACACTTCATTATATATATTGGTAGTCACAGTCAATGTCCTTCTAGTAACATTGCGATTTCTTATTTGAGATTTTATATTGTTCTCATTTGCCTTGCCCATGCTAAGCTAGCGGATACATTGGATTATTTTGTTGCTAAATTAAATCTACCATTGGTTTACAATACATAAGTTCTAATAATTTTGATAGTTATTACCATCTAATAATAAAATTATTGAAATTTTATGCAGCTTTGTGCAAACTACCTGTTTAGAGTTTATGGTTTGGAAATTTTTAATAAAAAAAAAAACACTGTTTTTCTCTGTCAAAAGATATCGAGCTCCATCAGTTGTTACACTTGCCATCTTGTTCCAAGCAAACCCAACACTCAACACCGTTCTTCATAGTATTTAATAAATAAGTAGATACTGCGTCTCGAATAGAGTGTATTGATGTATAACCAATAAACATGATTAAAACTTTTTTATAATAAGACAGTTTCAATAATTTATATATATATATTTTTAAATAAATTTTCATTTTTATATGTATATACTGTGAGCACACCTGATTTCTGTAGGTGTCGGCGGGCCGCATAAAACACTCCGGCGGGCCCGCGGGACGTAATTTGCCAACCCTGCTCTAATCTAATTATAAAATATGAATGTTACCGAATACATATTAAAAATAACTTTACAATGTGAAATAAAGGCAATCCAAGAATATATAACAAGGCCAACGCTAAGGTTATCTAGTAACGAAGACACAAGTTTACTTCAGAAACTCAAATGATACACTTGGCTCTACAGTTCAAGATGAATTGAGTCTTTCAAACGATTAAGAAGAAAAGTCAGACGTCATGTGAAAATTTACGCCGAAGCGACAAAGGGAGAGCAACTAGTACTCAAGAAAAGATTATCACAAATGACGTCATCGCCTATTGATGAAAGCGGCGCTATTAAATTGAGAACATGTTAACTTTTCAACTACATAGATAGTTGTGACACTTATAATTCATATCATGTCACGTGATACGCTAGATTTTTTGCATCATACCGAGAGGAAATACACATTGTTAAATTGGATTCTGGACAAGTGCTAATAGGTAAGAATAAAATTATACAATTTATTAATTCATTTTTTTTCCAAATTTTAAAAATTAAAGCAATTTTTTCAAGAGAATGGAAATGTTTTAGCTACACAAGAAAATTGTAAATATTCACCTCAATTTGCGTAACCCTTAACAACACTATTACAGAACAGAGATGAATTGTGTCATAGAAATAAAAACAAGTCCTTTGATTGTCACTTATCTATATACACAAACAACAGAGCACTCATTATCTCGTTCATTGTGCACTAGCTAGCAGAGTAACACATAATCAATGTCAGACAGTAACACTTCTGTTTGTAGTCAGCAATGACGATATAAATAAAGACTTCTGTTCTCAATCCAGTAGACAATATTTACTGATGTTTACAGTAATAGAACACATATAGGTCATGTTCTAGCTAGGTTCAAGTCGTAGTACATAATTTATGAACTTAAGTCATTTAAAATCGAATCTAGATTAATGGCAAAAAGATTAGACGCCCCCCCCCTTTATATCTTTTCAAAGAATTACAAGATACAGCCAGTTCTGTGGAGACTGCTAAGTAGTGCCGATATTCTTGGACAGGATTGTTACACAATTAGACTTCAACTACATTTTTTTCTTTCTTTTTAAACCTCCGTTTAGTTTGGAGCATAATAGTTAATGTTTTGTTTAACGTAACGCCAATAGTATTTGACAACTGCTGTTCTTTACAAAATTGCAAACGATACCCTCCCCCTATTTTTTAATTCAAGAGACCATTTAGATAGATTCACTTCTGCTTTGCTTTAGGACTTGTATGTAAGGACGTCTGATCATAAAATATGTTATTGCTATCTATTTTAAGTTGTTTTATCCTGTACAATGCTGATTAAGAAAACCTATTTTTATTTGTAAATTTTAATGTCAGATATTAATTCTTTTAATATTAAAAAAAATAACACATCTAACACTATAAAAACTATTATGTATAAAATAACTATAATTATAAGATAAAAGTGAGAAAATAAATAAATAGACATTTCTTTTTAGTTCTTCAGTTTATAAATGATTCAATAGATTCAACTATTTACCTGCAATCACATACACAAATTTAAAACTAACAAAAAAGTGATAAGTATGATATTGTAATAACTTAAGGAAGGCAACTCAACGAGGACATAGACGTTTATTTACACGGAGACATTACAAACACAAAGGGGCATCTGCCTTGAGCACAGCAACTCCATATTGGCTCTCTACTTGGGCGGAAATCGTTCTCCTCTTCTCTTCCTAATGTTGACATTCTTTTCAGTCTAGTTTATCACAGTGCGCACCCTCTAGCTTAGATGTCGGTGCGCATGGCGGGGTTATAATAATATATATATATATATGAAAAAGTTTCTGTGCTGCCTTTTCGATTTAAGGAAAAATGAAAGTAAAGTTGCTCGAGTCTGAATTTAAACCTGAGCTTCTTTAACAAAACTTCGACGTGTCTTGCATGTGAGCTGATCAAGTACTTATTTTATTAAAAAAAACTTTTATATGTGTATTGTTAATTTTTTTAAGCAAATGATCTAATTCTCCATAGTATTGTAATCATTTTCGAGGATCGCCCGTTTGCAATTTTATTGGTAAGTTTTTTTTCAAACTTGAATCGTTAATGGAAGTCTGGAGAAATAAAGTGTACAAGTGTCCAAGATTTTGACCAGAAAGACGGATTGACTTGATATAATATCAGCAATATAACACAATGTCTAGCTTACTTCACTTACTTTCAAGAGCCAAACATCTCTTTCTTATAACCTTCTTATGAATGGTCGTACTCATGTTAGCATAAGACGCTTATCGTGTACACTCTTTATAGTAAGCCCCAATGTCATTTTACTGTAATAAATATTTTTACTATGAGGTGGATTACAAACAAATATAGTTGGATTCCTAAAGTAGATTTCTTTGTTTCTTAAAATTATTAACACTGATTGGCTTTTTTTGTTTCTTCGTCCTTAGATAACAAATTTAACATGTGCACTACACAAGATCATATCAAGATGACTACAGAACAATTACTGGATGTCAGTGATACGGTGTACATTGCTTTCGACTTAATATTAAATTGCTTTTTGTCCTTGTTGCTTGCTATGCTAGGTTTTGTTGGTAATATCCTGAATATTTGTGTTTTGTCTCAACAAGGAATGAGAGATACAACTAATCTACTGCTTCTTTATCTGGCTGTCTCAGATTTGATCTTTTCTTTTTTAACTCTTGTTTATAGAATTCCAAATGTAGTTTTTTATTTTGATAAACATTTATCTGTTTCTTTAAAATATTGCTACTTTCAGGTTCTTGATTCCATTAAACTTTTATCTTTGTTTTGTAGCACATATTTTATCACAATGTTATCTGTAGAAAGAATGTTTGCTGTTTGTTTTCCATTTCAAGTTTCTAGAATTGTAACACGTTTTAGAATCAAAATAACTGCAATGTGTATAACTGTAATACTTTTTCTATTTCTGTCTCCTATGTATGGTTTTGCATATCTAGACACTGCCATTGTAGACAATGTCACTGAAATATGGAGATATGGAACACCTTTTTATTTTGATAATTATTCATTTTTTTCAACTTTCTATCTAAGTATATTTATAAATGTTTATAGTATGGGTATTCCAATTATCATTATAACCAGTTGTACAATAATGACAATAATAAAAGTCAAGACGTCATATCAAACTATACAATGCATGTCTGACACAGTACGAGTAAAACGGGTGCAAGAAATTAGGTCAGTTAAAATCAGTTTATTTTTGTCGACTTTTTTAATCCTGTTTGTCATAGTTCCTCCAGGAATTATTGAAACGTTATTGTTTACACGATATTCTGATTTACGTTTAACCCTCAAGTCTGTAGAACTATTGATTTCTTCGGAACAAATGATTTATGTACTGAACTCTTCATTCAATTTTATTGTGTATGTTATTACTAGTCCTAAATTCGCAAAGAAAGTAAAACAAAAATTATGTGATTGGAAATAGTAAAAAAAAAACTATATTATATACTTTCTGTCATTCTAGCTACATACGTTTCCTTTTTTAAAGAGAGAAAAATCTATTTAGTATGCATATAAGTTAAAACAACAATTAATAAGTAGTGTTTTTATATTGGTACCACTATGCTAAAGGGAAACGTTTCCTTGTTGAAGCTTTGAAATTTAAATTACCCTTATACAAAACAATTTAATCAATTAGATAATCATTCAATAACATCCTTTATGCCAGGTTCCCATTTAACTATCTATACTATAAAGTATAAAGTAAGGCGCATGTATGTATGTATATATGTATGTATGCATGTATGTGTTATGAAAATTATGTTCTGTATCGGTTATCGTTCTTATGTTAACATGTGCTTATAACTTGTCCGTAAGAATGTGTTCACTAAGTGTGTGTTGTGTAGTCATTCAGTGTATTAAAGCCATACTGTACAGACATGGTTTATACTATACAGACATGGTTCACGACTCTCTTATCTTTATGTTCATAACAATTTAATACTCTGAATCCAAAACTGTGAAGTTGTAAGAATTTCGAAATGGATAGGATATTTCGCCCAGAGAAGGTTGACATTGAGCACACGGCACCTCAAGCAGCAGAGCATTGGCAGCACTGGTATGAAACTTTAAAAAATTTTATATCAGTAGATAAACTTGATACTAAGAAACTACTGATAAACTATATCTCTCCTGCTGTATATCAAATGATACTTGATAAAGAGACATTTGATGAAGCAATCCAGACTCTAAATGGCGACTACATTCAACCAAAGAATGAGGTGTTTGCTAGGCACAGGTTAGCTACTTGCAAACAAGAGCAAGGTCAAACGATAGACGCCTACATGCAGAAATTAAGAATTCTATCCAAAGATTGCAACTTCAAAGCGGTGACTGCTGCACAACACCGAGAAGAGGCTATTAGAGATTTGTTTATCAATAGACTTGTGTCCAAAAGCATTCAAAAACGTCTACTTGAAAAGACTGTTTTGAGTTTAAAGGACGCTTTCGAGGAGGCTCGCTTACTAGAACATGCTTATCAGCACTCATTACAGTATGAATCATCACAGCCGGAAACAAATTGCGCGGCAACTACTCTCACCAATTCATCGGCCTCACCCTTGACAAATGTAACGATTCCTCTAAAAGCATTAGCTAGCAAGTGTTACTTTTGCGGCAGTGTTAAGCATCCCCGCTCTCAATGCCCTGCAAGGGAAGCTACATGCAATAAGTGCTTCAAAAAGGGTCACTTTCAAAGAGTTTGCAAATCTAGATCATCAACAGTTTCGGCTATCGCTACTGTGCAGCCTTTGAATTTAAATAAATCTACAAAACCTATTTGCATCAACAACGTGCAATCGAAAGCCCTAGTATACATTGGGAGCTGTGAAAGCTATATTTCGACGCACATCGCTAAGAAGCACAAATGGCAGACATGTTCCTCAGGCAACAGAATCTTTATGGCTTCCACCCATCTATCTCGAATCACTCAAGGACATATCTACACCAACATACGTCTAAAAAATGAACGATACGAGGGAGTTAGACTTTCTCTACTAGAAAATTTATGCTCTCACGTAATTCTTGGACTTGACTTTATAGGTTTGCACCAAAACTTGTTTATTCCTTTCGATGGTCAGTAACCATCGTTGTGCCTGTGTACTCTTCAGCAAGAGAGGGTAGAGGCTTCTAGCCTATTTAGTAATCTGTCACCAAACTGTACCCCAGTGGCTACAAGGTCTCGTAGATACTCAATTCCATATACCGGTTCGCTCCACTAGACGCTTACCCCTGCCCAGAATTGACGAACTAGCAGAAAAGATTTACCAGTACTCTGTATATAGCACTTTAGACCTGAAAAGTGCATACCATCAGATTCCTATAAAAGAAGAGGAAAGGCCGTTCACAGCCTTCGAAGCATGTGGGAAACTGTATCAATTCTGTCGGATTCCGTTTGGCGTTACGAAAGGAGTCGTTTGTTTTCAGCGTACGATTGACAAAATCATCGAAGACGAACGACTCACTGACACTTTTGCTTATGTGGACATTGTGACCATCTGCGGTATGGACTCTGAATCACACGACCGAAACCTACAGCGATTTCTTGATAGTGCTCAAAAGTATGGAATCACTTTTAATGAAACAAAAAGTGAAATTAGCACTGCTAAAGTGAGAATGTTAGGATACGAGATTTCCAATGGTAAACTTAAGCCGGATCCTGAGAGATTTCGTGCTTTAAGGGAATTACCCGTACCAGTGAACATGCGTGAACAGAAACAAGTAATGGGTCTTCTGGGTTACTACTCACAGTGGATACCTAATTCTTCAACAAAAATTAGACTGTTAACAAGAAATCAACAATTTCCTGTCTCCGAAGAAGTCAAAAGAACATTTGAAAGTTTGAAAAATGAGCTTGAAAAAGCCGCCGTATATACTATAAATCCGAATCGCCCTTTAACCGTTGAGACGGATGCTTCTGATATAGCCATTGCAGGCTACCCTCAACCAAGATTACCGGCCCGTTGCTTTCTTCTCTCGCTCATTAACAAAAAAGTGAAAGAAAACATTCTTCAGTTGAGAAAGAAGCATATGCCATTGTTGAGCCGTTGAGGAAATGGAGACATTTCTTAGTTGGTAAAGCGTTCACACTTGTTACGGATCAGCGATCTGTCTCTTTCATGCATAACAGGTCAAACAAAGGAAAAATTAAAAATGAAAAAAATCCAGAGGTGGAAACTAGAACTCTCGTGTTTCCACTATGACATCATTTATCGCCCTGGGAATCAGAACACTGTAGCTGATACATTTACCAGAAACTATCTATCTGCCATCACTCGCAATGACCTTAAATTGCTGCATACTAGTCTTTGCCACCCGGGCGTTACTCGACTATTGCACTACGTAAGGACTAAAAATATTCCATTTTCCTGTGATGACGTCAGAACTGTGATAGAAAAATGTCAAACTTGTGCAGAACTAAAGCCCGTTTTTTTCGACAGTCGACCTCAGAACTGATTAAAGCAACTCAACCTTTTGAAAGAATTAGTAGGGATTTTAAAGGACCTATCCCTACTGTTTCTAGAAATAAATATATATACTTACCATTATAGATGAATTCTCTAGATTTCCATTTGCATTAGCATGTCCCGATATGTCTTCTTCTACGGTCGTTAAATGTCTCAATGAACTATTCGCCCTATTTGGATTTCCAGCTTACGTCCACACTGACAGGGGAACTTCGTTTATGTCTACAGAGGTGCAGCATTTCCTCCACGAGAGAGGAATTGCAACCAGTGGAACGACCCCTTACAGCCCGAGATGAAACGGATAAATAGAGAGAGTATACAGGACTTTATGAAAAGCCATCACCTTGGCTTTACATTCTAAGGAATTGGGCATAGCTAAATGGGAACTAGTACTAAATGATGCTCTGCCATCCATCCGGTCATTACTATGCACTGCAACTAACAGGACACCACATGAAGACTTCTTGGGTTCAACCGAAGAAGTGGTTAAGGGACATCCTTGTAAACATGGTTGACCAGTCCTGGTCCTGTCCTGCTGAAGAAGAACGTTAGATCATCTAAATATGATCCCATAACAGAGGAAGTTGATTTGGTAACATGCAACCCTCAGTACGCCAAACGGCAGAGAGGAAACTGTCTCATTACGAATGTTAGCCCCTAGGGAGGACCAACATGTATGTGTATGTATGTATGTGACTAATAGAAATCAAAACCGCTTGACCAATCTTGATAAAACTTGGAAGGAATTTTCCTTGGGTACTAACTTAGACCGTAGTGTATGTATTGTAGCCCTAATACAAACTTAAGACCCTAAAAAAAAATAAAGTTGTCCAACTTTATTAAAGCTTTAGTATTTATGGATCTAGGCCATGTTTACAATGTTGACATGAAAAAAGATCGAAAGGATTTAGATCTAGATCTAATTTTAAGAAATACACTTTGCGCATATAGTTTTTTACTTTGACACATGAAAATACAAAGGAAGGTCTATTGATTTCATATTATAATAAAATTAACCTTCAAATTTATGCTTCAAAACCATTTTTTACATAAATTAGTTCCTTATATCTGTAGCTACAGATTTCCTGACGAACATTCTTACATTAGACAATATCATGCCTAGGTCTAAATCTCTAATATGATATAACTTCTCTTCGCACATATAGTTTTATACTTTAACACATGAACATACTAATTATAGTCCATTCATTTCAAATTTTGATCAAACTAACATTCAAATTTGTTTTTAATACATTCGTTTATGAAAGCTGCGAAGCCGAGTTGAGATAGGCCTATATTCATTCATAAATCGCGTACTAAAAATTATTTCGTTTAATTGTTTACTTTATTACCCCATTCAATAAAGGAAGCTATCGCTCTTTTCGTTTTTTAATAGATATGTATGTATCGACTTCGGGTAAACCATTTTCGCAAAACTAATTTTATTTTGTAGCGAAAGAGAAAAAACTTGAAAGGATCATTAGCTACGTTTAACATACATCTAAATCCAATCCACTAGATTAGTAAACACAAACTTAGACCCGCAGGCCGTGAGTAATGTCAGGCTGGTATCTTTATGACTATCAATTCATAAAATACACATATATATATATATATATATATATATATATATATATATATATATATATATATATATATATATATATATATATATATATATATATATATATATATATATTTACAAGACAGACAAACAGAGTGAGTTGATAAAATCTTTGTAAAAAATTATCTTTAAAATTTTGATATCATTTTTGGAAAATTGAAAGAATATTTATAATAAGAGAATGTCTATAAAAGAATGTCTATAAAAGAATGTCAGTAAGAGAATGTCTATTTTTTTTGTTTGGTTGGCAGCATAGATAAAGAAAATTTAGATTAATTATTAAATTAATAGTTAATTGATATATTAATTTATACATTTTATATTGTTTAAAAGTCATTGTTAAGAAATAAAACAAAAAGCTTTGGTGGAACTCTCCCACATTTGGGGGGGGGGGGGGGAAGTGGTGGTTAGGTTTAAATGTGAGGTATGTTCATTTTAATTTAGAAGCTAATCATCTTGTAGAAATTAATGGTTTTATGAAAACGTATATTTTAACTATGAATTCTTTTGAATATATGTGATTCATTTATTTATTCTTTTTGACAATGTTAAATGTATGTAGTGTTAAGTATTTTGTGTGTGTGTATACTTTGTCCCCCAAATGTATTATATCAGAATATAGTGGGAAGTACAAAACAAAATCTATTTCATTCTTTTAGAAGTTTAAGAATGTCAATCTTTTATTCCATTATTTCTATGTTTCGTTCTGTCAGTTCTCAATGTAATTGTACATGGCGATTAGAAGAGAAAGTCTCTTAAGTCTCCCCCCCCCCCAAACAGTGTGGAAAAAACACAGCTCACGTCGTGTCGTTTTACATTGCATTTTTTGCGTAAAACTATTGGGTTATTATTGGCTTGGAAGAAAGTTTTTGCTGTGTAACTTCTCAACAGATTTCGAACAGACATTTAATATTGCAATTAGTATATTCATTATTGTTTTAGTACGAAACATCAAGTGACGCAAATCTCTACGTTATAGGGTAAAACAAACACTTTGTGACAAAGTAAAATGGCGCATTTTTTTGCTTAATAGTTTTAAACCATAGCATTAGTTTTCTAAAGAAACGTTTCCGTGGGGCACCTCTGTTACGCGAACCACCTTTCCTTTGGCATATGTTCGTCCCCCATGCGTAATACGTGCCCTGCGCAGCCTGACTTTCGGTCTATAAGAAGTTCATACCGGCTTTTGCCATCTATCCATCCCAGTGGCGCTACAGCTACATACGGCCTGCTTCAATACAACCCATCATTCAGATCTCTCCTGGGCCTTCCGTCTCCACGCCCTAACCCCAAGCTTTTACCGAGGCTTATAGTTAAATCAAAAGAGGCTGCAGCGTACGCAAACTCGTTGGCCGCTGGCTAGATATCTTGTTCAGTGTGAGAAAGTAAGGCGTAGAGAAGATGTGTTGTGACCATTTCCTTTGTTTTGGTACGGGACAGTAAACTTCAAAGCTTGAACACATGGTAATAATTCACAAGCAAAATAATAATAATAAAGCTTGTCTTCGAGTCCGAAGATTAATGAGGAATGCAGTATTTTGCGTGGCTACGCAGCCCCAGCTGTGATCTACATATTTTGTCACATCCAGGGCAAGAATATAATTGCCGCCGGTGGTCGATTAAGATTTTCTTTTCGCCGTCTGCGTCTGTCCTCTGCAGCGGATTTTCTTTGGTCTTAAATGTGTATCCCGCGGCCTTTGTATAGAGATAATTCCCCCACGGTAACGCTTTAAAGACCAGCTTAGGCGCCAACTTGCCTTAGTTGACATAGAAGAGAGCACCTATTTGCAAGTGGCCTCAGAACGAGACAGCTGGAGGTCACCAGCAAAGTAACAACAAAGTAAAAGTTACCTATACCGCTCTACTCAATTTAAGTGTACACAATTTATAAAGCTCTCTAAACACAATAACTAATCGTACATTGACAAATTTAATTTCATTACTTCTCATCCATACTTACATAATAAATCAATCTACAATAAGATGGTGAGCAAATGTTTAATAAGGTCTATTAATTTATTAAAACGTGTTCATGTTTGCAAAGAAATATTTTGATTTACTGCGGTAAGCCTAGTGACATAAGCGTCGTTTTTCCCGTTTGACGTCATGGAAAATTTTCATTCATAAAACATTCTAGCCAAAGTTAATTTTTCGATAATGAAACATTTTCAAAACGATATAACTGTCGACCTCGAGTTTTTCCCGTTTCCCATATGGCCAATGAGTTGAGAATTTTTTTTCTCATTTATATACATATACTTTGAAATTTTAAAGAAAATCTCTAGGCATTCCAGTACTGGAAGATCTGGTAGAGAAGCCAGGGCGACATCGTCTACTGTATTCTGTGTGGCATAGACTTCGAGGTAGTGTTCTGTCCATCGTTCTAGCTGCTTGGTTTGATCTGTAATTTTTTCTCCTGATTTGGATAGAAGGGGGGCAGGCTTAGACACTGTTGGACCCAGGGCCGCTTTAATGCCATCAAATAAAGCTTTGCTATTTCCTGAGTGGAGACTGTCTTGGATTCTGTTGCAGGTATCCCTCCAAAAGTTGTTGGCACATTTTATAGCCATTTGTTTTGCCTCTTTATTAGCACTTTTGAAGGCCTCCAAAGATTTTGGACTAGGCTTTGTCTTGTGAGCGAGGTGTGCAGATCGTTTTTTCTCGATGCAAGGTTCCATATGTGCTAGATTCGCCTCAAACCAGTCTACATTTTTGTGTTTTTGAGGCCCAAAGGCGGTGATTGCCGAACTGTAGATTACGTCTCTTAATTTCTCCCATCTGATAGAGATGTCTTCTTCATCATTTAATGAGGGGATTGAACTGTTCAGGTGCTCGCCAAAGAGTGCACACTTTTCTGGGTCACCTATATGGTTGACGTTAATTTGCCTAGTTCTAGGTTGAGTGGAAGTATATGCCTTCTTAAGAAGTAGTTTGATTTTGCTTAGCACTAGTGAATGGTCTCAGTTGCAGTCCGCACTATGGTATGAACGGGTGTGGATGACACTTTTCAGATCCATCCTTCGGGTGATGCAGAGGTCAAGCTGGTGCCACCTTTTTGAGCGTGGGTGCTGCCAAGAGACTTTATGGCGTTCCTTGCCAGAGAAGAATGTATTTGTTACACACAGTTCATGAGAGCTACAGAACTCGAGTAGCCTTTGGCCATTGTCATTTATTTTGCCAACACCATGAGGTCCCAAGCATTTTGGCCATGCATCATTTCCATCACCAACAAGGGCATTAAAGTCTCCATTTATATAGAGGTGCTCGGATTTTGGAATACTTTTAATTACGTCCTCTAGAGCTTGAAAGAATCTGTCTTTGTCCTCTTCTGGTTGGTGAGTAAGCACAGATTATATTAACTTTGCCTTGCTGTGATGCAAATTTCATGTGTGCTATTCTTTCATTGCCAATGGGAAACATTGTAATGCAGGGGACGAGGCTGTTTCTTATTGCGAAGCCGACGCCATGTATTCTAGGGCCTTGTTCTGGTTTTCCTTGCCAGTAGAATGTATAGTTGCTTTAAGAGATCCACTGTCTGCCAGTCTGGTTTCTTGCAGGCAGGCCACATCAATGTTTAGTCTGCTGAGTTCTCTGTCGATGATAGCTGTTTGTCGCATGTCGGTGACGAGTTCAGGGTCAGTATTGAAGCCAGGACACATTGTCCGTATGTTCCAGCTTGCTAAACGCATTAATGTTGAGGGTTTTCTTTTGATTTTATTTGCAGGTGCCGGTGAGCAGCTTGCTTTTTGATTTTGTCTTAGCACCACGCACCCAGTGGTGCAGCAAGCTGTGGCGGGATAGCACTTTATTGTCTGAGGGCTGCTCGGCTTAAGGCAGGCAGTAGCTATCCAGTGAGGCTAAAAAGCCCCTCCTACCGTCAAGAGTGGTGCCTGGCGTTCCAGCTTACGCCAATCAGCTAGGAACTTATCACCGGTAACTACCACTCTCCGTGTTTTTTCAAAGACATTACTGTCCGAGATGAAGTGACCTCTCCATCGCTGGGGGAAAGCCTGGGCGGTAAATTTGCTAGTGCTGGACTGCCCACATGTCAGCACACGCCTCTCTTCCATACTGACCGGGTCCAAAGGGATGGCGAGCCATCAAAATTTGGGGACAGGTGGCTGCAGGAGTTTGCCAGAGAGCAGTAGTCTTACTACTGTCCCCCCGCCTACGGGGCTCCAGGACCGGATTTTCATTTAGGGTTTACTCCCTTAGCCTTAGACCTTGCAGGGACACACACACAAGGCAGTGCGGCTATTGACCTATAGCTAGGGGTTTGGTTTGTGGGCAACAGGGCGTTTCCGTACGCCGATGGGCCATGCCTGCCTCACATTTTGGGGCCAAACCTCCTCCGAGACCCTTGCAGTTTAGCCTGAGGCTTCGCAGCCTCAGTTTCCATCTGCCACCACGAGGAGGTACTGCATAGGACTTGCTGTGGAGAGGCTATGTACTGGCAAGAGAGATTTACAAAATTGTTCCCCTTTCACTGATGCTAGCCAGCGGTGGCAACAAGTCAAGCTACCACACTATACGCTTCACACAGTCATTGGACTTCCCAGTGGAAGTAGTGAAAGTCAACGAATCACTCCTGCTCCCTGGACTCTATATTCTCCTCTGCCGCTGTTGCTGATGATGCAGCTATTGTGGCTGATTCTGATATTCAGCTACAGTCCCTGGTTGACAAACTATCTGCTGCTTGCCAGAAGTTTGGCTTAAACATCAGTCAAAGCAAGACTAAGATACTTGTCCAAAACAAAAACACTTAACCTCAAGTAAGCATTAATGGCCAACCACTAGAAATTGTTGATCACTTTTGTTACCTTGGCTCCATCATATCCAACAACACTCTACTGGATAAAGACATAAACAACAGGATAGCCAAGGCAATGGCCACCATGTCACGGTTGCAGAAAAGAGTCTGGGACAACATATTGCTGAGTAGCAGTACTAAAGCCCTAGTCTACCGGACCTGTGTGTTGAGCACCTTGCTGTACGGAAGTGAAACATGGTCAACCTACTCATGGCAGGAAAAAAAGCTGAATGTCTTCCACCTCCGATGCCTAAGGCAGATCCTTAAAATAAGGTAGCAAGATAAGATAACCAATGAGGAAGTGCTACAAAGAGCAGGATGCCAGGACATCCTCTCTGTTATCAGCAGCAGATGCCTTAGCTGGCTTGGCCACGTTCGTAGAATGCCATTAGGTCGACTTCCACAGGACATCCTGTATGGCGATCTAATAGAAGGCAGGAGAGCCGCTGGTCGCCCACTTTTACGTCATACGGATGTATGCAAACGCGACATGAAGCTCTTCAAAATTGACACTGGCAACTGGGAAGAGGTGGCACTGGACAGATCCACATGGAGAGAGAGCATAAAGGAAGGGTCACAAATTGCAGATGTCATACACAACAGAAGCAGAAAGAAGGGTGAAACTGCAACGGCGCCTGGTGATTATATATGCAAAACCTGCGATCGCAGCTGTGTATCAAGGATTGGCCTCTTTAGTCACACAAGAAGTTGCAAAGGGAAGAGATCGTCTCTCGAGACGTAAAATGCAACAGATATAACAGAATTGCTTGCTTAAGAGAATATGATATACAAGTTGCAAGTAATAGAACAGTTACAATACATATTTAAATTATGCGAATTAACTCTTGAGAGTTTTCTGATACTACTTTTATTTCTTGGTTGTCTGATTAAAAGCTACTCTGTTTTGATGAGCTAGGCGGCATTTTATCTTCTTGACGACAGTGTGCTGTGATAACCTCTGTAGTTTGTAGCGGCTGAAGTGCATTACATTACATTACATTACATTGACGTTGTACGAAATTTGAGAAAAAAAATAGAAATTAGTTTGAAAACATTTATTGTGACAATATTCAATATTGTTTGTGTCTGAAGATGATTCTAAAGCCACAATATTTTTTGCATAACAAACTTACTTTTTTAGTACAAACATCTTTGTTAATGTCTTAGTAAATTTCTGACTTGTTAAAACGTACAAAATAAAGTTACATGACGAATTCATTATATAAAGAATTTGATCTGAAGAAAAAAGTAATCGATAAGCCTTTTCCGATAAATGGACACTAGGTCTGTTTGTTATAAGTACTGTCTCAATACATCCTGATGGTACAAGAACTAGGCTTATAAGAGACGTTGACAAAACTAGACTTAGTTTCACAGATCTTATTTCTTTTGTTCTTTTTAGTTGAGAGTTTGTCGATAATTTCCTAGTATTTTTAAAAGACATTTTAATTGTTGTTATAGTCATTATTGAGCATACCATAACAATAACTATAGGAATAACCATTGAATAAACATTGACAAATGTACTCAGATAAAAATTTTTTAAAAAATCGTAGTTGTTTAAAGTAAAATTAGTCACATATCTTCTCATTTCAGTAGCATTGTCCACAATATAAAGGTCTAAGTAAGTGAGACCATACAGAGGCAACTGGATTACAAAAATAATAAACGTTATAATGAATGCACATATTTTGATTCTAAAACGTGTTACAATTCTAGAAACTTGAAATGGAAAACAAACAGCAAACATTCTTTCTACAGATAACATTGTGATCAAATATGTACCTGAAAATAAAGCTGTATATTTTATATTATCAAATATTTCATAGTAATAAGATAATATTGTAACTGATAAATGTCTATCAACGTAGAAAACAATGTTTTGAATTCGATAAGCGATTGTCAAAATAGAAAAAATTAAATCTGAGACAGCCAGATACAGCAGCAATAAATTTGTTGTGTCTCTCATGCCTTGTTGCGACAAGACACAAATATTCAATATATTACCAAGAAAACCGAACCAAGCCAACGCTTGTGCTAAAAAACAGTTAATCAAAATGTCAAAGGCAGTATAGATTGTGTCACTGACATCGAGTAAATTGTGTGTGCCTTCATCACTTGTGATATTCATGGTACATATACCTATTGAAGAGTTAAAAAAAAACATTTTTAATAATAATAGTCACAAATACATATATTTTATTGGCAACAAAAACAAAAAAAAACAGAAAAAAAAAACAAAAACACAACTAATAATTCTTTAACACCTAGTGGATACACATGTACATTATAAGAAAACTGCTCCATCTCTCTCTCTTTCGCTCTCTGTCTGAGTGTGTGTGTGTGTGTGTGTGTTCGAAAGGGTTAGGGTTATAGGATAGGAGCCCTAACATGTGGAGCTTACAATTAGTATTCTCTAACATTATAGGATAGGAGCCCTAACATGTAAAGCTTACAATTAGTATTCTCTCTAAACATTATATATTTTTTTACGTTTGTTTTATATCTGAATAATACACAGTAATGAAGATTGTACCAGTATAATTCTGTCAATCAGCATAACTTTAATATAGAAATGTTGTAGAGAAGAGATAAAAATTGATTTAAATGTAAAACCAATAAAAGCATGTCTTTAAATTGTTGATTATTAATATACAGTAAATTCAATAGACCGCTATTTCAGATTATGTTATAGAAACTTGCTAATCTTTGTCAGATAATGATTACTTCGAATTTTTTTTTTAATGGAATAAAGACTTGCTTTGTAGAATTATTTGAAAATAAGCATATACAAATGATTTAATTTATATATTTAAATACATTTAGAAAAATATGATAATATTGTAACTGATTAATTCAACTTCTAAAATTATGAAATAATAAAAAAAAAAATAGTAAACAAAAAATATGTGATTCAATTAAGGTATCGAACCCTGAAGCTGAACGTCCATATTTTCTAAAACAGTTTCAAGGAAGTCGACCTTATGCGATTTTGTGTTGTTATGTTTATTATATGGACATTTAGGTCTAACACTAGACCAAAAGTTCTGATTTAGAACTCTAAAGATCTAGTCAACTTCTAGATCTAGAATGTAGATGTAATCTATAACTATATTAGTCTATTTATAGACCTTTTAGGAAAGAAATATTTTTTTACGTATGTCTCATTGTTTGTGCATAAAAAAAAATGTCCACATTGGTCAGTTGTGCTTTTTTAAATGTTTGGTAAAAAAACAACAACTGGTTAACGGCTAAAGCCAACAGTTTATAAAGGTATCCTGTGATCAACACAAGTAAAAAAACATTTTTTTTGCTAATTGTTAAATGTCCAGTGTTGGGCCAATTTATACATATTAAAAACTACAGCACAAAAACTTTTTTATTCCACCGATCAATTGGAATCATCGAGGCATTCTAGCTTACGGTTTCACTGGGTCCTGTCACTTGATCCCCCTTTCATTTGTCTCCGCTCATTTCATTCTCTGACCTTTGTATTCAAGACATTTAAATGATATTATAAAATCAGGAATATTTGATATATTCTTACAAATTTCACAATATATTTACAATTCAAGTCAGAACTTCAAACCAGGAACCTGCATAGATCCAGACTGGATGCTGATCTCAAAAATAGCTCTAACGATTTTCCTAGAAATTTAATGGTTGTTGTATATTGCTGAGGTAAGAATTATTAGCTCGTCGTCCACATGGTGAAAACTCTAGTTTGACCGTTAAGTAATAAAATAAAAAAATGTAAATTTGGCTTGAGTACTGACTTAGAATAACTTAGATCTAGAGCAAACATCGATTTTTAAAGGACTATTGCGTTCTCGAAAGGACTATCGCGTTCTCGAAAGGACTATTGCGTTCTCGAAAGGACTATCGCGTTCTCGAAAGGACTATTGCGTTCGGGAATATCCGAATGTAATTGATTCAAGAGTTTAATAAATATTGTTTAGGAAAATTGTGCACATCGTTTTCTAAGTCTAGATTTAAATGTCTATAGCAAACAGTTAATGAGGATATCCTGTAGTCAACACAATAGTCACAATATATGTATATATATATATATATATATATATATATATATATATATACTTTACATTACTGATTTTATGAATGCTTAAAGACCATTACACACAATGTATAATAAACAAGGTTTCAAAAGACAGTTTGTGTGGAAACACAAACTCAAAATCGGCCCCCGAAGTGGTCCACCCAGGCAGTCTTCAATATTTTCAGAAAGAATATCCGAATGAAATTATATCAAAGACAAATGAGAGATAAGAATGGAGAAAGAAGGTTAACAGATCTTGTGTAGTGCCCCAACGGTCCCGCAGATCAAAGGATCGGTGAAAGTAAATGTAAAGTTAGATGTTAACCTGGCCTAACTGGTTCTCCTTTCAGACCTTGTGGTCTATAGGGCAGATGATGTAAAGTTCTTCTGTTTTTGTGGCATACGGTTAACTAGGGTGTCATGTAGCCAGCACAATGACCAACCGCCGTTACTCTTCCCCAACTAATGTCAGGTACCCATTACATCTGAATGGACTCAGAGATGCCCAAAGATTCCAAAGTTGAAAATCCCAGTCTTCACCAGGATTCGAACCCGGGACCCCCGGTTCGGAAGCCAAGCGCTTTACCGCTCAGCCACCGCGCCCCTGGCCTAACTGATGTCTTATAATTGATCTAATTGTTTTGAAAAAGCTCAATCTCTTATTCGAATCCTCAAAAAAAAAAAAAAAAAAAAAAAAAAAAAAAAAAAAAAAAAAAAATCCGCAATAAAAATAAGTTCACAAAAATGAAGTTTACAAGATTACTATTCTTTTTAAATTAGGTCTAACTTGTAATGCATATTAATTAGCTTTTTCTTATAAAAAAAAACCTGCTTGCATAACTGATTTTAAAAATTAGATTTTTCTCTTTCAGAAAAAAAAAGTAGCCGTTGCATCAGAACTTTTAATGGTCTAAAATATTGTGATGTCCGATTTTCATTATCTTTACTAGTTTACGAGATCTAAACGGGACGGACGGACAGACATTTCGCACAAAACTAATAGCGTCTTTTCCCCTTCGGGGGCCGCTAAAAATGTAATTAGCAAAAAAGTAACTAACCAAGGGATTAATTGACCGCTATTCAGATGTCAGATGTGAATAGCTATATTCTTAATGTTGTTGACCACTTTACCTACCTGGACAGCTCATTATCCAACAATGCGTCACTATCCAGAAAAACAGACAACCATCTCGCAAAAGCCAACAGCTATTTAGGTCACCTCAAACTGAGAGTATGGAGGAATATGTCTCTTTACCTAGCAACAAAATCAATGTTAATAAAGCAGTGGTTCTCACCACACTTTTTGTTTGGCTCTGAGACCTGGGCTCTCAATAGAATGCATTTAACAATGTTTGGTCATTCTCTTTCTTTTTAGAATCAAATTATTGATTTTAATGTCTTTCCAAGTTTCAGTTTGTATGATTGATTTTGATGCTAATAAAATTGTTCTATACAATGCATAGACAAAGTAGGAAATAGAGAAATCATTTCTCACTTTACCTGGATGTTTATGACATTCTATAGAATGCCTAGGAACTCTATAGAATGATGGATTTCGCCCTTTACTGGTAACATATTTAAGAAGTCATTGGAAGAAACATATAGGGAATGATATTGTTTTGACATCAATATAAAACAATTTAAAAGTATATTTTCTTATTTTTATCCAATAATTAAGGAAATAAATAAATGAAAACAAATATATTAGTACGTACACAAATTGTTTAAAGTTTTTGTAAATTTAGAACTTGTAATAACATACACGATACAGTTGAATGGGGGAAATTATTGTGTAAAGAATTTGTTTTGAAGAAAGTAATAAATGCACAGATTTTCCCGTTAAATGTAAATCAGAACATCTTATATACAATAAAGTTTCAATAATTCCTGATGTGATTCCTGAATCACAAAAACTATTAAAAATGTAGACAGCAATAAACTGGTTTTGACTGATTTCATGTTTTTAACTCGTTTTGAATGTGCAATGTGCGAGACATTTTGTTTAGTAACTTTGGAAGAGGCCGTTAACTTTGTTAGTGTCATAATTGTGCATATTATTACAATAACAATTGGAATAGCCATTGAATAAATATTGACAAATAAGCTTAAATAAACATGTGTCCAAAATTGACACTTATCAAAATAAAAATGTGTCCCATAAGTCCATATCTCAGTTACATTGTCCACAATACCAACGTCTAAATATGAGAAACCATACATAGGGGACAGGAATAGAATAAGTATTACAGTTATACACACTGCAGTTATTTTGATTCTAAAGCGTGTTACAATTCTAGAAACTTGAAATGGAAAACAAACAGCAAACATTTTTTCCACAGATAAAATTGTGTTCAAATATGTGCTAGCAAACAATGATACAAGTTTAATCGTATCAAAAAATTGGACATTGTATGAACTTAGAGATATTGATAGATGTGTATTGAAATAAAATACCACATCAGGAATTCTGTGTAAAATGGTTAGAAACGAAAAAATCCAATCCGACACAGCCAGATACAGAAGTAATAAATTAGTTGTATCTTTGAGTCCTTGTTGAGATAATACACAGACTGTAAGGAGATACCCGATAAAACCTGATATAGCAAGTAATTCAGCCAAAATGCAATTCAGCAATATGTCAAAAGGGATGTACACATTATCACTGACATCTAGCAAATATTCTTTAGTCAACATTGTGTAATGTTGCTTGTGTGTAGTGTTCATCTTCAACTTTAGAATCTAGTCAAAAAGTAAAATATATTTATTTGTTTAGAATCATTGAAAAGAAATGTATGCTATGTAAAGGACATATTCAAAATATGTAGAATTACAGCACTGATGGTGTTTGAAAGTAAAAAAAAAAGGTCTTAAATCTATTGATAGTTAGATTGCTATATAGATAGACAGACAGTCAGACAGATTGATTTTGCCAGGGTTACATGACCAATCTCTGTATATGCAAATGATTTAATTTTTTTCCTTCTTACGCTAAAACTCATTCCAAATATCTATGAATTTATGAACTCTTTACACACAAACTGGTCATTTTGTGCTCGATATTTTAAAATTATTAACAAAATTTTGGGATAGAGGCAAATAAAAAATATTTTATTTCTAGGAACTTCACCTTAGCAGCCAGAAAAGAGTGCTCATATGTGTCTCTAAATAACTGGTAGATATAAGAAGTACAAGTAATGTCTTTTTAACCCTTAATGATAATTAAAATTAATTCTCAACTATTAGATGGTTTTATAATGATGTTTGCTCCATTTGGCATAATAAAAATGCAATAACTTTAAACAATATATAAATAAATTGTAATGGAATAACAACAACTAGACTACATGACTTTATTTGACAAGATTGCAGTAGACAATGAACGATCACAAACACATCTCACATGATGTAGGACGTAATCGTCTTTTTGAAGTAACGTCTGTATCATATAAGAAGAATACATTGCTTAACTACTATGAACACACACATACTGGAAATGACCTTTTGACACGCTGGACACACAAAGAAAAGAAACTTCTCAGTTATACTACAATAAAAACAAACTTGTATAAAATAACGACAGTAGACTTTTTAAAATAGTAACCACGCTAGTTTTCGCAAAAATAATAAAATGTTCTTTGGTGTAATGTCTTATATGCTTGCTTTACTATTCATTTTGATATTCTGAATTTAACAATAAGCACTAATGAAGATTTTCATTCTCTGTTTATTGAAATAGGTGTTGACGAATATAATTGTATGGAACAATACATAATTGAACAAAGCATGCCTTTTTTGTTGTTGGTGACTAATTGTTTATCAATATTCACAGAATGCAGCATATGAAAAAGCAAAGTGGCGATTTCTTAATACATGACATTCTTCTCTTCCTTGTATTTGTATTGAACCATTCTCTTAACAACGAAAACTAGTATTGTGCCGAAATAAAACTGACTTGTAATTAGCAGTTATAAAAAAATGTTGTGTATGTACCAAATGAATGATGTCGTTTTTAACAAGTTAGCACATGTTTTTGTTATTGATAGATAGTTATATACATTGCGATGATAAACAAATAAATTTTGAGGTTTCTGGTGGAATTCAAAATATTATAAACATTTTCATTTCTTTCTTATGTTGAAAAATTTCGTGTATAAAAAAAAAATTTCTTTGTCGTCTTTGATGCTATTCGTAAAACATAAATAGGTCTTAGAATCAACTGTCTATTAAAGTTGCTATGTACAATTGAATAATTAGAAGGCTTGCTAGATTCTTATGTTTCTTGAAAAGTGTCACAGTCTTGTTTGACATTGCGTGTTATTGGTTCACCTTGGGTCAAGTGGCGAAAAGCACGAGAAAAACTTCTGAGGAAGTGAGAAATGACTAAATTTACTTTAAATCAGTAGTTTGTTGTACTCGGAACTGTGCACATGTTTTGTTACCCTCTGTGATGATGACGTGATTTAGTAGTAAAATTGTATGTACACCTATTCTAAAGGACTTATGATATTTGATACCGCTGAGATGCGGATGTAACTATTCTTATCTTGGGCTATTCTCATTATGTTTTGTGTAACTACTATGAAGGATATCATGCCAGTTCTCATTTAACCAGTGATTTCTAACTGAAAGTGCAGTTTATTATTCACATTGAATAAACGTTATTTTGTCTACTGAAATCGGACTCGAGATCATGTATCATACTTATGTTTGCTACTTGTGTAGCTCCAGGTCACACGAACCCAGCATTCTACACATTGATGACAAACACGCTTCTTTACACAATAAGACACACTTTTATCTACTTCGTTTCTTTCAACTTTAAACCATTTTCTGGTCATAAGAACTCCATTACTGACACTTTAACAACGATTAGTCCTCTACTACTACCATTAAGAAGCCTTTCAATGATAGACTTTTCCATGAGCTAATACATCTATCTTTTTGTTGCAATAGGTTAGAGATATTTACTTAGTACTGATAGTGTTCAGGACAAATCTATTGAAGAAGAATAAATTGAGAAGGCACATGAGTATGCTAATGGAGAAAATATATGGTATGAGCATCCATTGTGAGTGCAAAAAAATTGAGGGTAACATTGTATACAGTGTTGAAAAATTGTAAAATAAATTATTATTATATACTCTGATACTAGCTAATTTTGTGTATATACATGTATGTGTCACTGGGTTGGTTTGGGATGTCCCTTTGGTAACAATGGGTTCATATTATAAACTCATATTGTAGGCGTGGTCAGGATGCTAACCCTAACCCTAACTTCATACGTTCATACATCTCTCGTAAATAAGGAAATAACTTCTTATGTAGCAGACACAAATGTTATGCTTATTATAAATAATAATGATAATAACAACACATATGGAGTATGATACATACCACGAATATTCACTCACAATTCTTTATAGAAATACTTGATAATAACTTATTGACTCCTTATAGAAATACTGGTACACATCTCCATTTACTTTACAATAGCCCCTTAAAGTTTCTAAGTGACTGTCCTCACTGACAGTTTCTAACTGACTGTCCTCACTGACAGTTTCTCACTGACTGTCCTTACTGACAGTTTCTAACTGACTGTCCTCACTGACAGTTTCTAACTGACTGTCCTTACTGACAGTTTCTAACTGACTGTCCTCACTGACAGTTTCTAACTGACTGTCCTTACTGACAGTTTCTAACTGACTGTCCTCACTGACAGTTTCTAACTGACTGTCCTTACTGACAGTTTCTAACTGACTGTCCTTACTGACAGTTTCTGACTGTCCTTACTGACAGTTTCTAACTGACTGTTCTCACTGACTGTTTCTGACTGTCCTCACTGACAGTTTCTAACTGACTGTCTTACTTACAGTTTCTAACTGACTGTCCTTACTGACAGTTTCTAACTGACTGTCCTTACTGACAGTTTCTAACTAACTGTCCTTAATGACAGTTTCTAACTGACTGTCCTTACTGACAGTTTCTAACTGACTGTCCTTACTGACAGTTTCTAACTGACTGTCCTTACTGACAGTTTCTAACTGACTCTCCTTACTGACAGTTTCTAACTGACTGTCCTTAATGACAGTTTCTAACTGACTGTCCTTAATGACAGTTTCTAACTTACTGTTCTTACTGATTGATTCTTACCGACTGCTTTCAAGTAACTGGTTAACTCAAAGTTAAAAGTGTTCACCTTCTGGATTCATGAGTTGTGAACTACACTCATAATATTAAAATAGGGTATCAACTATTTGGAACCAACTTTGAGGTGGTGACAGTATGTATATATACAGGTATTCTATAGAATGTCGAGCGTTTAGTGTGTTCAATGTCCCTCTAGAAACCTGAGGACAATAAAATTAAAAGTGTTTAAAAAATATCCTAAATCTATCTCAATAGAAGTATGAAAGTTTTGAACAAATCATGTAAACCCAGTTTCATTGTACCTTATATTAGATCACTAGCGGATTATATATATATAAAACAGTGTTTCTCAACCTTTGGCAAAAAAAACCCAGTCTAGTTGAAGTAAAATTCTTGACAGCTTGGTGGTCTGGGAAGCCAAAAGCGTTTCTTGCATTCTTCACAGCAGAAACGCATTCTTTTGACATCTAAAGCTCATTATTCATCATATTCAAAAGGTCCTTTTCAAAATGTTTGCTTGAAAAATATTGAAATATGAATTTAAGGCCTTTACTATATTGGAAATACAACCAATTTGTTATTGATAAAATAAAATACCTCACATTAAGGCTTTGAGGATCTCCTCTAAAAAACAATTATTCGAAAAAACAACATAAAAAACCCAGCCATGTTGAGGCATTTCTCTTGATTGCCAGTAGGTCTGGGGGAGCGCTGTAATTTTGATTCAGTAGGCATGTTTGTAACTTTGTTTAGTTACAGAAGTATAATTCAAAGCTCTAAACAAAAAATTCGGAAGTGGGAGGAGAAATTAAGTGGGATAATTAGAGTGCACTCTAATTTTTTTGCATTTTTATGATTCAAGTATATATTGTGAGTTATAGTCTAAAATTCAAAATTTTTTATACAATAGAAAAATATCAGTATGAGTAAAGGTTTGAAAAAAAGTGACTAGGAAAATAATATTTGGGTTCAGAACTCATCGCAATTGTTTCTCTTATAATGAAAAATTTCGTATAAATTTTAAATTTTCCAAAACAAAGTCTTTCTTAAAATAATTCAGATAAATTTGTGTGCAATTACATAAACTATGTTGCCACATTTGAATATTCTGTTTTAAAACGTCATGTTTTCTTCTGGAAAGGGGAGAGTGCGGTAGAGTGAAAACGTTAATCCTCGCTCCTTTTTATAATTTCTGCTAATGATTGCATTCGGCATTAAAGAATTCTTGATATGTTTTGTACTTGTTCCATCTGGAATTCTTGATACGTTATTAGCTGTGGACAGATCAATATTTCATTTAACATATCAAGCTTTTAAATTACTACTGCATTCGGAACAATTTTTTTATCTAATTAACTCGTCATTTAATTTTATTTTGTACGTTCTAACAAGTCCTAAATTTGCAAAGACTTTGAAAAGTAAGTTTATTCATGGTAAAAACAATTTCAAAACGAAATAAGTTGTAATATATATATATTTGTTGATTAACAGTGTTTTAGCTGATATTTTTAAATATTAAAAACTAAAAGCACTGTTCATAATCCTGTATCCTGATTCACGGGCGATGTTCGTTGGAAGACAGTTGTTAATTCATTCTTGTGTCATATCCAATTATTTCGTTAAGCTTATGTATTTAAGTAAATGTTTTTGGATATTGTTAATTATTGGTGATAACCTATAGAATTTATTATTATTACTTTTTGCCATATTAATTTTATTATTATTTTTGTTCTATAATATAAATAAACACTTTATGTTATGTTCATGGAAACAATCCTGGGCGTTCATTATTTATAATTAGTTTTTATGTTCCTGACAAACGTGTAAACAATTTTTGTCGTCAGCATCCCTACTTATATTTGCACAAAACTGGATATTATGGAGCTAACACTAATGACTAATGTGCTGTTCTAGTTTGATGCAGTTCTAAATGAAAGAATACTCAAGTTTAGGGAGTACAATGGTTTAGTTTACGTTGTTTTTGTTTTTTTGAAATTTGATCGAAACAATTACATTTTGTAGGCTTTATTATAGCAATACTTGACTTCACGTACCCACTGACGGATCCAGGGGGGGGGGGGCGGTAGGGGTGATCGCCCCACCCCCACTAGGCCGACCCCCTCCCCCCGAATGGTCGGGGTGGGACGAATTTTAGTATAGAATTCACACAATTTGCATACGAATTTATTACTTATGTTAAAAATATATACTAATTATTTTTATTTCAACCTGTTTTTAGATTATTTCTGGTATCTTGGCCAATTCGTTGGGGTAGGGTGGGGCGATTGCATGTACTGCCCTCCCCACTCTAGCCCTCTGAGGGGGGGGCGGTCCTATTTTTATGTAGAAATCATTGTTTGTGAACAAAATTCTTTGAATATCTATATAATATAAACTACAGATTGATATGTGAACCCATTTGTATATTATGTCGCACCACACTCTAATCTCAAATTTTATGATTTGTAAATATAAAATAAAAACGGGTAGTACAAGGTGGGAGCGGCGATATATGCAATCGCCTTCTCCCCATCGGACAAACAAATACTATTATATATTATATAATTTATCTATGCTATACATTAAACGCTTTCATCGAATCGCCCCACCCCTATTATTTAATGCCAAATGCAACCAATAGCAGAAATTATAAAAAGAAGCGAGGATTAATCATTTTCACTCTTTCCAGACAAAGTTTATGTAATTTCACATCAATTTATCACATCAATTTATCATAATTATTTTAAGAAAGACTTTGCTTTGGAAAAGTTAGAATTCAAACGAAATTTTTTTTAGTATAAGAGTCACGATTGAGATGAGTTCTAAGCCCAGATAATATTTTCCTAGTCGCCTTTTTCCAACCTTTGCTAAATCTGAAATGTTTCTAGTTAAATAAATTGAGGACTATAACTTACATATTATGGTAGAATTTTATTATTTATCGAACAATTTCTTTTCGGCGGCGATTATCAAAGCTTTAATCTGAATGTGTGAGGTTTAAACATAGAAATGAAACATATAAGAAAATAATAATTGAGACAATGTTAAAAAAAACAAATGTTGAGGTGTATTGAGTCCATAAAAAAATAATTCAAATGTATTATTGTCATAAGGCTATCACATCATCTGTGTCCCTTCAGTTCAAACCTTACAAAGAGGATAATAACATGGCAACAGACTAATTACAGAAGCAAAAACGAATCTCGTGGTAAACCTTTTACAAAGACTAACTAGAAAAATATAAAAAATACGTTAAAAAAAACAACAAAGTTTATGTGTAAGTTTAAGTGTAATTGTGTTAATTAGATTGGAGAAAGAAAGGGGTATTTATGTAAAAGTTACCCTGACAGCTTTTTAAATATAAAATAAAATGTAAGACTGAATTCATTACCAGGGCTCCAACAACTAACGACTGTGCAATGTCTTATAAAAAATAGAAAGTTTCATAGCTATCTATTGTTCGTTTCAAACTTTAAAGCGACACATTCACTCTACACGCCACATCTGTCAAGTACAATTTCTAGTTCGATATCAAACAAAATAATTAATTGCCAATAATTTATTATCTAATTAATTAACTTTTTTTGTATTGATTATTGTTTTGTCAGGTACAAGAAATAATTATCCGACATTTCAATTTGATCCAAGATTTGATGTGTGAGAAATAACGTGTACAGACAGTCAAATAGAGTGAGCTGATTTAGTTAAACAAAAAACAAACTAAATACAAAAAAAATGCTTTAAAAAAACAAAGCTAATATTAAATGTATCAATTAGCAAGGGATCAGTCAAACAATTAAATTTCTAATAGATCTAGACCAGCGGTTCTCAACCTTTTAAGCTCGGCGACCCCTTTTTACAATCCCCCACTCTGCCGCGACCCCCACCCCCAGCACAAAAACAGAATTGTAGGGTAGACAATAACAATCCATATTTTCGATGGTCTTAGGTGACCCCTGGCAAATGGTCAACCGACCCCCAAAGTTGTCGCGCCCCACAGGTTGAGAACCCCTGATCTAGACCAACAAAAATAAATCTGTGCGATTAGAAATATTTGTAACAATTGTTTTCGTTTAGCGCAATTTCATGCTTTTAGCTTTTTCAATACGCCAAGATCCTATCACTTGTCTGGACTAGTTTAAAAAGGGTAGGGGGAGATAGAATGGGGTATCTGGATAATCGTTGTTTAAATTTATTTTATTTAAAAAAGGTGATTGACACGACTTTGAACTCGTGGGATAAAGCCTTCTCGGTATTCTCAAGTCAATACGGTAACCACTCTGCTAGCGAAGAGCTTATGAACATGGAAGATTGTATCTATATATATAATTCTCTTCATGGCTCAAGAGTTTGGACAAAAAGTAAAGGAAAGATCACTCTTTTAGTTCTGCAAGTCGGACTATAGTTACCCTACGTAACTTTAGCAGCGAAAAAAAAGTGGGGGGGGGGGAACAAGTAGTACTCACCCATCAATAAATAACAGGGCCGGACGTAAACATTGTTACCTAGAATTCATGGGAAGATCACTCTTTTATTTCTGCAAGTCGGAGTAGAGTTAACCTACGTAACTTAAGCGGCGAAAAAAAAAAGAGGGGATGGGAGAACAAGTAATCTACTCTGCATTAATTAACCATATACATTTACTATTATGGAATCCTCAACAAAATAAAACATAAGATAAAGTTAACATATTTAATTCCCTTCTTTAAAAAAAAACAACATCTGAGCGAAATATTAGAAGAAGAATAAAGTTTTACCAAATAAATTACATCTTCTTCTTCTATTACAATTTCACCACTTAAGAAATTGACCACAGCTCATATTATAACAAGAAGCACATACAAATATATACTTATATAATATGAAGTATTGTTTTTGCAGATGCGTTCCATTTTTATTATGCGTTGCTGTTATTTTTTCCCCGGTCAATAATTGTACTTTGTGGTTCAATAAAGTGTTCATATTACAATATACAAATATTGTTGTAAGGCCTTTTAAGTCATTTATTTTATAGTTGACTATTGAATTAATCTCAATAATGTGGCCACCACATAGCCTTAAGCATAGCAGCCGTCTAAATGTGTGTATGATTCTTTTCCTTTTTAAAAACTATTTAATGTATACTAAAAAATTAGAGTGAAAAACAACTATTAGTATTCCTAATTTTATCATTATCAAAAATTAATTTATTGTTGTCCCAACACAGGAGATTTCATATCTATCATTATGTTGGAGACCAAATATGATGCTACATATATTTTGATAAATCAATGAAAAAAACTTCTATAGTAGACCTAGATTTTATTTTCATGCCATGCTTTCAAGTATAAAGAACACAATAAGTAGTCACCTTTTACATTTTTTCCTCAGAAGATTTCTAAATGTTTGTGCATATTTTCGACTTGTAACTACGTATAAAATAAAATTGAAAGATGAATTAATTATATATAATATATTTTCTGAATCTGCTATCAAATAAATGATCTTCGAAGATAAGTTGGATCCAATAATCTTATGCATTAACAATGTTTCAGTTATACCAGACGGAACGAGTACAACAAATATTAAAACTGTTGACAGAAAAAAACTGATTTTAACAGAGCGCATGTCTTTAATTCTTTTGGACATTGAGTGTTTAGAAATGTTTTGGAAATTTTGTGATGAGATTTTTATTTTTATAACAGTAGCAAAAGTACACATTGAAACAATAATTGTGGGAATAATCATTGAGTATATGTTCATAAAAGTACTCAAGAAGAAATTAATTAAAAAATCATAGTTGTTCAAAAGAAAATGACTTCCATAACGTTGTGTTACTGTTACGTTATCAACTTCCTCAACATCTAAATAACTTAGTGCAAAAAAAGGAGAAAGTAAACTTCCTAAGAAAACAACGATCACTAGAGCAGCACATTTCATTCTAGGAGCTGTGACTATTCTTGAGACATGAAATGGAAAACAAACAGCAATCATTCTTTCTACAGATAACATTGTTACAAAATATGTACTAGTGAATAAAGATAAAATTTTTATGGCATAAAAAAATTGAAAATAATATGAAGTCAATGTAATTGAGAGATAATTATTAAAATAAAAAACGATATTTGGAATATGATGGAAAACAGTTAATAGTGAGAATATTAAATCAGATATTGCTAAAAACAACAAAATTAAATTTGTTGTATTACTCATACCATGTTGTGATAAAACTATTACATTGATTACATTTCCAATAATACCAAACATTCCAAGAACCTCTGCTAAAAAGCAATTAATTAAAATATCAAAGGTTTTCCAAAGTTCAAAGCTCAATTCAGTGAGATTCGTCTGTGTGTTATCTGTGACTTCATTGACCTTTGTTGTATTCATCGTATCACCTGTAATATGTGAAATAGAAAAAGTATCAGACATTAAGATTTTGACTATTGACTATTGCTATTATTAATTAAACAGACATAACTTTGAAAATATCAATACCACAAACCATATAAATCTCCATCTCTTGCAAGGACGTCAGCCGCCTCATTGCCCCTCAAGCAGCAATGTGAGGACGTCCACTGCATACAAAATGAAAGCTCGGTGGATGCTTTCTGCGAGCCGGCTGCCTCTTCTATTTCTGGTGACCCTCCCCCACTGCCATCCTTGGCTAAGAGACTGAAGTGAGAGTCTGTTACCAACACGACCGTGACTGCGCGGGCTCTTTTTCGGTTATTCGGGATTCAATAGTCTAGAATGCCCTGGCTATACCAGTTAAACTAAGCATTAATGGCAGAGCCGCATGGACGAGAGAGGCGATCTGGTTCTGGTCGGTGAGGGTAGTCTATTACATCCCCATACAAGAATCTATATGGTTCCCTTAGCACAAACCCATCGGTGTAGCAAAAATTGGCATCTGATGGTCTGATGGATAGGATTTTAAACTACCCGATGCCAAATTGTTTTAGTATGGTAGATGTGGATCCTTCCTGCTCTATAAAGGCCAGGTTAATTTCTAGAGTGGGCTATTTCCGCCACAGAGGACAAGTACCTATCCTTTTAATGAGGACCCGATCTGTGTTTAGCCCAGCTGTTTTAGAAGAAGACTGGCTCGGACATATCACTCGTATGCCAGATGGTAGAATCCCGAAAGATATCTTATATGCTGAGCTTGTGAGGGAGTCAGACCCAAGGGCCGCCCAAGACTAACATATAGACATGTCTGCAAGCGAGACATGAGAGCCACATACATCAACGAAATTATGTGGAAAGAAATAGCCAGACCGAAGTGCATTGAGATAGACTGTGCTTGCTGGGACGATCCTCGCCTAGAGCAAAAGAAACGAAGTGGCCTTAATAAAGACGGAAAAAAGAAAGCTATCCTTGAATCAGCGGCATACACATGCATGAATTGTGGCAAAGTCTGCCGCTCTAAAATTGGCTTGATTAGCCACACCAGGTTCTGCCCCGTCTCAAGACTAATCCAAAACCATTGATTCATCTGGAAGCATCCATTTCCTTTCGAGACCAGAAAATGTTTTATTTGGTATAGAATTAAAGGGAAATGCATGCTCTTGTTATTTAACACAAAGTCAATTATTCATAAAATTAAACACTAATTTAATTTAAGGAAGTCAAATCAACGATGGTATCGTAAATTAGGAGTTGTTTGTTTTTTTTGCTTTTAGAAAAAAAAAGTAGCCGTCGCATCAGAACTTTGAATTAGCTAAAATATTATGAAGTCGGATTTTCAAGATTTTTTCTAGTTTTCTAAACGGGAAGGACGGACAGACGAACAGACATTTTACACAAAACTAATAGCGTCTTTTCCCCTTTCAGGGGCCTCTAAAAAAGGATCCTTATTACTCCTACAAAATTGCAATTATAAATATATATACATACGAATTTATGATTAAATCTTTCAAAATATATATCTCTATATAAGCAACAATATTTGCTTGCTCGAAGCTAAATCTTTAAATAAAGATATTTAAACAAAAATGGATGACCTACCTAGTTCTTAACAGGTAATGGTAAAAAATAAATGAAAAAATTACCGGTTGGATTGTTGTTGTTGGTTGTTGTTGTTATTTTCTTTATTTCCAATTAATAAAGCTAAATACAGAGCAAAGGGATGCGTTTCTTTCTTAAGTTTTGACAGGACTTAATTGTACTGAAGCATTCAGTTAGGCTGAATTTGTTTACATCTTCCCTTTCATATTTTATAAAAACGCGTGTATTTACCCTACAAACAGAGATGTCCTTGCGAACACCGGTATGGACAATATCTAGAGACTTCTAATGGTCCGACAATTACGCTGGGCAGTCTTTTTTTTGGTGAGCTAAAAGATGGTCGACGTAACAGAGGTGCCCCCACGGTAACGCTTCAAAGACCAGCTTAGGCGCTAACTTGCCTTAGCTGACCATAACTAGAGCATCTGGTTGCATGCGCCCTCCGAACGAGACAGCTGGAGGTCACTCACAAAGGCCGTGGGATACACATTTGAGACGAAAAGAAAATCCGATTCCAAGGACGGACGCAGACGAGAACAGAAAGTCTAAATCGACAACATGCAGGCAATGGTTTTGCTTGCCCTGGGGTGGCAAAATATGTAGGTTGCAGCTGGGGATGCGCAGCCACAAGAAATACTGCATTACTCACTAATCTTCGGACTCGAAGACAAGTTATATTATTATTATATTAACCCGCTTTGTTTGTCTCCTCGGATGTTGTTTAAATTTTTGCTATAGATTCTTCGACTACTTCTATTCATCCGATCACCATCAAATTCTACATATAAGTTTATGATCAATGACAACACATGAATCAATGAGAATATAACTGTTTACTTAATAAATTATTTACACTACATTAACTTCATTTTTATAACGAATAGATAGTTTAAAAAATGCGCTTAACTAAATGACGATAGGCCTTGTGGGAAGAATTAGACCATAAGAATCAAAAGATATTTAGAATAAAATAAAATAATTAAATGCTAATGCCAAGATTATATCAAAAACTGTGTATGTTAAAGTTAAAATTATATTCTTATCTAATCTTATCATATCATAAAAAAGACAATTACGTCCTTTGCATTTCATGTCAATCTAGTCATGCATGTCAATCAATAACTCAAACTCTGCAAAGTTATTGGTTTTCATGTCTGATTCAGACAACCCATTTCGTCCTCTAATGACACTAGGGAAGAAAATGCACTTGTACGAATTTGTTCTAGCATAAGGAAAATAAAATGTGCCTCTATCTTTGTGTATATTTCATTTGCTTTTTTTCTTTATTTATTTTTCTTTATGTAAATTATGGTTTATTGTTTTATGTAGCTACTTTACTTTTTATTCTTCCGTCTTAAAGTGTCTCTAGGTTTACTCATTTTACTTATGGTCTTACTCTAATCCAATTGGAATAGTCTTTTGTTATAAATCTCACTGCTCTATTTTGTATTTGTTCTAACTTCTTTATGTTTTCTTGAGTTAAAGACTATTTGTATATTTATCGATTATAAAAAAACAGCATCATGTCAAGTAATAGTAAGCTGACATATCCTTTTGAAGTAAAACCAGGAGTAACACAAGGATATATGCTTTTGCCCTTGAGAAGTATGGTTATAATCAATTGGTCATGAGGCAGACAGTCCTAGATAATAAAAGCGGAAAACAATGGAACCTAGCACAACATCTACAAGATCTGAGCTTCGCCGATAACATCTGCCCCCTCTCCCACGCACAAAATACTCAGATAAAACTCACAAGACTCTCAGCAATAGCGAAAAAGACAAATCAACAAAAAGAAAACAGAAGTTATGAGTATCAACAACAGACAAGAGAACCCAATCATGCTACAGGGAGAGAACATTCGAGATACAGAACACTTCACCACTTCAGGCAAGTTAAGCTAGTAATGATATTGGGAACTGATGAAGATATACAAAAGCACATTTCTAAAACTAGTTTTGCTTTTTCTACCCTTCAAAAATATGTCGGACCAAGGCACTGTCTTTGCAAAACAATATATGAATCTAGAAGAAAAAGTTTATCCTTCTCTAAGATTCAAAAGCATTATGAGTCACAAAATCAAATATTGAAAACTCTAGACTTTTGTCAAAAGAAGCCTATGCAGGATTTTGGGAATTAGGAGCTCCGAAAAGATAACTACTGTAATTTTTTTGGAGAGAAACAGGGAAAAAATCTATAGCCCAAGATATCGAAAAGGGAAAGTTGACATCAATAGAACATATCATGCGAGAACCAGTTACCAATGTTGCAAGGTAGACACTCTTTTGGAATCCGAAAGGAAAGAGGAAAGTGGGCAGACCCAAGCAAACCTGTAAGAGGTCAGTCATCAGTGAGACTGAGGTTACTGGAATGACATGGGAGCAGCTGCTCAGAACGAGTTCGGCGGAGAGGTGTGTCACAGGATTAAGTCAGTAAGTCATAAGCATAACGCACGTTTAGATTTTGCTCGCAATTATAATACAATATTGAGAGCATATGAAACAGAAGAGCATGTTGATCTTATAGAAATATATTCGGCACCAAATATAGTTAGAGGTACTGATCTCAGAAGAAATTCCCAATAAGTATTGTCAAAGGCATCGGCAGCACACAAAATACAAAACAGTCAAATAAACTATGCTGCAAAAAAAAACAAATATATATGTTATAGAAGATTATAGTTTTGTGATAGTTCTATTTATTAAATTCTTTAATGAACCCATAGTACCCATGGAACATTTATGCCAAGTTTTAACCAGATTGGTCAAACGTTTTTGATACATATATACATACATACATACATACATATATACATACACTAGCCATAATTTACCCGTGGCCCGCGGGTCTTAATTTGCGTATCACTTTCGATATAGTCACTGAGAGTGCTTTGTAAACAATTGAATGAAATAATAATTTTAAAAGTAAAGGGAATGTGTGAATGTAAAAATAGTATGAATGGAGCTATCTAAATAGCTAATGGACTTAAATCCATTTCTTTCAAATAAAAACATTTGATTGAAGGCCTACATATATTTGATTAAAATTTGAAATGAATATACTTAATTTTGTATGTTCATGTGTTAAGGTATAAAGTAGATCTAGATCTTGAGTTAGACATAGATCTATATCTAGACAAATCTAGAGTCTAGAGTTCAGTCTTAGCGTGAAGGCTTCGCTCTGCGCATGCGTGACCTTTTCTAATTAGATTCATGAATGAAACTATTAGAATATATCTCAAGACGGTTTCGCAGCTCTAGTAAACGAATTTATGAAAAATGCTTTAGAAAAACACATTTGAATGTTAATTTGATTAAAATATGAAATAAATGAACTATAATTAGTATGTTCATGTGTTTAAGTATAAAACTATTTTTGCGAAGAGAAGTTCTTATCATCTTAAAGTTTTAGACCTAGGAGAGATGTGTAACATTTCGCGTAATTTCCTAATGAAAGTATGTTCTTCGGGAATTCTAAATTCGCAGATATAAGGAACAAATTATGTAAAAATGCTATTGAAAGACAAATTTAAAGGTTAATTTTTTTAAAAAATGAAATCAATAGACTATATTTTGTATTTTCATGTGTCAAAGTAAAAAACTATCTGCGCAAAGTGTAGTTCTTAAAATTAGATCTAGATCTAGATCCTTTCGATCTTTTCATGTAAATATGGTAAACATAGCCTAGATCGATGAAGTTATAATGCTTTCATAGAGCTGGTCAACTTTTTTTGAGGGTCTTAAGTTTGTTTTAGGGCTACAATATGTACACTATGGTCTACGTTAGTACCCAAGGAAAATTTCTTCCAAGTTGTATCAAGATTGGTCAAACGGTTCTCATTACTATTCGGCACATAAATACATACATATTATATACATACATACATACGCCTTACTTTCTACTTTATAATATACATACATATATATATATATATATATATATATATATATATATATATATATATATATATATATATATATCTGTCTCTGTGGCATTTTACGTCTCGTGAGACGATCTTTTCCCTTTGCAACTTCTTGTGTGACTAAAGAGGCCAATCCTTGATACACAGCTGCGATCACAGGTTGGGCATATAAAATCACCAGGCGCCATTGCATTTTCACCCTTCTTTCTGCTTCTGTTGTGTATGACATCTGCAATCTGTGACCCTTCCTTTATGCTCTCTCTCCATGTGGATCTGTCCAGTGCCACCTCTTCCCAGTTGCCAGTGTCGATTTTGAAGAGCTTCATGTCGCGTTTGCATACATCCGTATAACGTAAAAGTGGGCGACCAGCGGCTCTCCTGCCTTCAATTAGATCGCCATACAGGATGTCCTGTGGAAGTCGACCTACTGGCATTCTACGAACGTGGCCAAGCCAGCCAAGGCGTCTGCTGCTGATAACAGAGCGGATGTCCTGGCATCCTGCTCTATGTAGCACTTCCTCATTTGTTATCTTATCTTGCCACCTTATTTTAAAGATCCGCCTTAGGCATCGGAGGTGGAAGACATTCAGCTTTTTTTCCTGCCATGAGTAGGTTGACCATGTTTCACTTCCGTACAGCAAGGTGCTCAACACACAGGTCCGGTAGACTAGGGCTTTAGTACTGCTAGTCAGCAATATGTTGTCCCAGACTCTTTTCTGCAACCGTGACATGGTGGCCATTGCCTTGGCTATCCTGTTGTTTATGTCTTTATCCAGTAGAGTGTTGTTGGATATGATGGAGCCAAGGTAACAAAAGTGATCAACAATTTCTAGTGGTTGGCCATTAATGCTTACTTGAGGTGCAGTGTTTGTGTTTTGGACAAGTATCTTAGTCTTGCTTTGACTGATGTTTAAGCCGAACTTCTGGCAAGCAGCAGATAGTTTGTCAACCATGGACTGTAGCTGAATATCAGAATCAGCCACAATAGCTGCATCATCAGCATACAGGAGTTCCCTGACGAGTAGCTTCCTAACCTTGGTTTTTGCCCGCAGCCTTGATACATTAAATAGTTTTCCAGAGGATCTTGTATGGAGAAACACACCTTCGTTTATGTCGCTGTACGCATAATGCAGTAGACAGGAGAAGAATATGCCAAACAGAGTAGGTGCGAGCACACATCCCTGCTTGACACCACTGCAAACCTCAAAAGGTGCTGATTGGGCTCCATTGAATTTGACAGTACATTTAGTTTCCTCGTGAAAACATTCAATTAACTTCAGTAGTTTGGGAGGGCAACCTATTTTCCTCAGGAGTTTGAAAAGGCCACTTCTGCTGACCATGTCAAAAGCTTTAGTCAGATCGACAAAAACAATGTAAAGGGGTCTGTCTCTCTCTCTAAATTTCTCCTGCAGTAGTCGTAGAGAAGATATCATGTCTATAGTGGACCTACCACTCCTGAATCCACACTGAGACTCTGGGTAGACTCTAGAAGCTATCACTTGCAGCCTGGATAGTGCCACTCTAGCAAAGATCTTGCCCACTATACTGAGGAGAGAGATACCCCTATAGTTGTTGCAATCACTCCGATCCCCTTTGTTCTTGTATATTGTGACTATAGTTGCGTCACGCATGTCCTGTGGGACATGACCTGTTTCCCAACAGCGGCAGAGGAGAATATAGAGTTCAGGGAGCAGGAGTGATTCGTTGACTTTCACTACTTCCACTGGGATACCATCACTCCCAGGAGATTTTCTATTTTTTAAGCAGTTAATGGCTTTTTTGAGGTCACTAAGGCTCGGAAGCTCATCTAGGCATTCCAGTACTGGAAGATCTGGTAGAGAAGCCAGGGCGACATCGTCTACTGTATTCTGTGTGGCATAGACTTCGAGGTAGTGTTCTGTCCATCGTTCTAGCTGCTTGGTTTGATCTGTAATTTTTTCTCCTGATTTGGATAGAAGGGGGGCAGGCTTAGACACTGCTGGACCCAGGGCCGCTTTAATGACATCAAATAGAGCTTTGCTATTTCCTGAGTGGAGACTGTCTTGGATTCTGTTGCAGGTATCCCTCCAGAAGTTGTTAGCACATTTTCTAGCCATTTGTTTTGCCTCTTTATTAGCACTTTTGAAGGCCTCCAGATATTTTGGATTAGGCTTTGTCTTGTGAGCGAGGTGTGCAGATCGTTTTTTCTCGATGCAAGGTTCCATATGTGCTAGATTCGCCTCAAACCAGTCTACATTTTTGTGTTTTTGAGGCCCAAAGGCGGTGATTGCCGAACTGTAGATTACGTCTCTTAATTTCTCCCATCTGATCGAGATGTCTTCTTCATCACTTAACGAGGGGATTGAACTGTTCAGGAGCTATATATATATATATTCAAGATAAAGATTCACTAGACCAAATTTAATTAAACATGATAAATTTAAAAAATATAACGGTCCAACTACAGTTTCCCATTGAGGACAATTAGCTAGTAATTGTATAACCATGATAAACATCAACTATCAAATTTTCTCAAGTATTTAGATCTGTTTTCAATGAAGAATTTGCAGTCTGATAAGAGAAATTGTAAACAAATAAAATATTAATAAATTGTAAGAAAAAATACAATTCCTCCATAATACAGCTGATCAACGCTTCTAACTAATGAATGGCAAATTTTACCCCGCTCCAATTCCCCCCTTCACACACAGACATCTAAAAAAAATTTCTGGTTAAGTGCATGTATAAATCTTTTCAGAGTTTATAAAATTGTAATATTAGACCGATAGATAAAGATTTGCGTGCTAACGTTTATTTATTTATTGAATGTTTGATGAATAGAGCCTACATGCGGAAAAATCCGCTGGCATGTGTTCAAGATAAAAATTTTCCTGACCAAATTTAAGAAAATATTTCAAAACATTATAGAGGTCCAACTAGAGTTTTCCACTTTTGGCCAGTTAGCTAGTAATTCATTTCCCCAAGATATAATTAATTGTCTAATTTCTAGGAAAATCGTTATAGTGTTTGTTTGAGAACCATGTTCATTGAGGTTTTTTTTGTTTCCAACTTCTTGATTTTTCTAATAAAGAATTTGCAACTTGATAAAAGGAATTGAAAACAAGTGAAAACATTTTTTTTTCTTAAAGACAATTACACTTTAATACAGCTGACCAATCTTTCAATGAGCAATTATTTTTTTTACGCATCTATTACCCCCCAGTCCATCGAAAAAAAAAGGTTTACCCTTCTTTCTACTGTTTTATGTCCTTGTGTTGAGCAAGCAATTCTATTCCAACGATATACAGCAACTGTCAAATTTCTAGAAATTTCTAGGAAAATCTTTAGAGTCGTTTTTGAGATCCGTGTCCTGTTTCCACCCAGAATGTTCCTTGTAAAATGAGAAAGAGAGAAAAAAAAAGACTTTTAAGAATTACAAAAGACTACCAAAAAATAATTAATTAAAAAACACAATAAATATACAAAGCTGGGTAAAAACGTTATTTATCCTTGCTTTGGAGATTATTTTCCAAAATGTTTTTCTTGTTTCATATATTAGATTAAACTATACTTTATCATAGTTTAGTATATTCAACTTTTGTTACATATTATTCTTAAGATTGCTGCTAACATTTTAGTGATAAAAATGTACAATTAGTATGTAGAATTTTTGTAAACAAGTTATATGGTAAATACCTTATTATTAAAAAAAATATTTAATATTGTCTACGTTCGTATGTATTTCATGAGTCTTAAGGAAATCAGTGTTCAAAGAATTCCTGTGTCTAATTTGAAATAAAACTATCTAGTCAATGAAACAGAAAACCCTATTTGTGTGTTTGTTTCATACCTTAGTTTTATCTTTATAAATATTTAATTAAAGAAACTTTTGTCTCCATAATAACTCATTTATTCAATTACTATGTCCCCGAAGAAAACTGTTATAGAACAGAGATAGATATTTATTCAATAGTAAAAAGTATACTAACTGCAATAACAGTTGAATAGCCATATACGCAAACTTCTGTACATGCATTGTCTCGTTTCTCTAGAAATAATTACTAGAAAAACATTCAATCAATAAGTGAGAAAATGTTCTTTGTATATTCTCTATTGAATAATACTGCTAGGGATAAAGGATGTCTTGTAAAACAATGTAGCAATCCACATCTACTGATGATTAGGTCAGAAAATAAAACACTATAGTTGTAGTTTTTTTAGTCCGTTTTGGATTTAACACTGTAGCCGTTGTCAACCTTTGAAAATGTCTGTTCTCGGTCTACGTCTGTCCTCGGTCTACGTCTGTTCTAGGTCTACGTCTGTGCTTGTTTACTTCTTTCCTCGGCCTACGCCTCGGTGGTTGGTTTCTGTATGTCTAGAATATGTATACCGCGACATTTGTAAGCTGCCTCGTTGGAAACAGCCTGCTACCAAGTGCCCTAGTATACGTCAGCTAAACAAAGAAGTATTCGAAGCAATGCCTTAATTAAAGTGTTAGGTCGTCCACCTTTCAGCTCATGAAAAGAAAACTTACCATTAGAAAAAGTTTTTATCCTACAAAAAATTTTGCATTTGCTAGCGTAGTTGTGGAACAATAAACATTTCTTTAATACTGGCTAAACTAACTTTCATCGAACTATGTCCACACACTATGCCGCTACTTCTTTTGAAGAGAACTCTTGCAAAGATCGTTCACGTTACTGAGAAAAGAGAAATGGTTGGAGTAGTTGGAGTAGTAAGACGTCATTCTTTTTGTTTATTACATAGGGATATAATATAGTGATGAATCTCACTATCCAGGCTCTCTGCAAAGTGCACAACACGACACCAGCAACTTAAAGAACTTGAAAACTCAGCTGTGAAAAAAAGTGACAATAAGGGTAGCTACTTTTTTTCAATAAGAGTTAGTCCCCCTTAATGCATTATTTTAGTCCCTGTTAACTGTATACAATTGCCAATTTCACTTGAGCCTTTGATCTGACTAATATACATTATTTTATATTATAAGAGTTTTGTAGTTATGATCTGACTGTGTTGTGTTACTCAAGAGGAGTGTGCCACTTTATGGGAATGCATTTTTCAATAACGAGCTAAGTAGACTTTATTTATTTGTTGTTAATCAGTTGGTTTATGTAAATACTATATGTCTACTTAGTCTCTTATCCTTTTCTGTATCTGTGTGTTTTCTATAAAGATCAGATTTGGGTAGTATTATATGTAAAAGACAAACTTTTGTCTTGATACGAGACAGTAGTGTGTCTCATGTATGACGGTCCTTTGACTGTTAGGACCTGTATTATATAATTGTAAGCCATCGTTTTGTTTTTGAGATGAGACACTATTGTGCCTCTGTGATGGCGGTACTTTGATTATTTTGAACTGAACCTGTCCTACTATTTTTATTTTTTTGTTCATTATTTGACTTTCTTTTGTTGGCCTTTATGTCCGTTTTCTTTTAATGATCTTTTTCTTTTGTTCCTAAATAAACTCTTTATGAGTTGTAACTGAAATCTCATTGTTCTAGCTTGTATGTCTCAGTAAGTTCTATATCTACAGGTTATAATTAATAGCCTAGGTAATATAATTTGTGACCACGAAATACCACTGGACTAACTTACCAGTATAGCAGAAGTCACTGGTCTTATGACCTAACCATAATACAAGGTCACATGGGGGCTCAGGAACAGGGTTATAGTTTGTTTGTTATTAAAAAGACCAGTGTGTTTTCCCTAGAACCCTACTGAGATATTACAACGGCAGTGAACATAGTTGCTTAATTTAGATAAATGTTAATTGTATACTGTAAAATTTTGGAGTTATGTGATTTCATTAATATTGTTTGGTAGTTTTGTTTTACATTTGTTTTCTTCTGTACTAGTATTATTTTGATTCTTCGTGTATTTAAATACTTAAAATGTCTGTAAAACAAAGTGATCTTCTGGACTTGTACGAGACAGGAAAGAAATTAGGTTACCAGAAGGAAAAACTTGAAGAATGGGTTTCCAAAGTTATCCGGCAAAACGAAGAAAGGGACGCAAGAGCAGAGGAGAGAAGAGAAAAGCTCCGAATGCAGGAACTGCAGGGGACAGCAAAACTCAAGATTGAGAAAGAGGAATCTAAAGCAAGAATCACAAAGCATTCCAAAACAGCTGAAGCCAACGACGAAACCAACAGCAGAAATACAAGGGGCACAAAAATGCACAAGTTTGTTGAGGAGACAGACATGATGGATTTGTTCATCCATAGGTTTGAAATGTTGATGAGGCTGGTAGGCGAATCCCAGAAAGAATGGGCTAGAGAACTCCTCAGCCTAGTGGGTGGAAGAGCACTAGATGCGCTGCAGGTGCTGAATGACAAGGACGTGGGAGACTACGCCCCATTGAAAAAGACACTACTGGATTTCTATCAATGCAGTGAGGACGATTATAGAAATAGATTCAACGAGTTGAAACCACCGATCGACGGCAACATGAAACAATTTGTCGGCGAGTTTAAAAACTACTTTTGAGAAATGGTTTCAGTCCTCAGGCATTGATGAATCATTTGAGAACTTGAAACAGTTCATCATTGTAGACAAGATCATTTCATGGCTAGAAAAAATCTGTTCGCATTTCTTCAAGAAAGAAAGCCCAGACATGTGGACGAGGTCTTGAATCTATGCCAAAGATTCGTGGCTGCACATCCAGGCGAAAGTTTACACAAAATTCCAGAGGATCAAGCAAGTGCATTTTCTGCCATTGTGATGGACCTCGTGTATGACGTGTGTGATTGGCTTGTTTAATGTCTAGGGGATGATTATTTTTAACACCTCAGAAAAACTGTACGTTTGTCTAATAAAGTATCAAATATACCAAGAGGCACTCATACAAATAAAAGTAAAACTGTTGATAAGAAAGCATTTATTTTAACAGAGCGCAGGTCTTTTGGACATTGTACTTCTAGAAATATCTATAATTTTTTTTGAGGAACTGTTTACTTTAATGACCGAGGAAATGATGCACATTAAAACAATTTTTTTTGTGGGCTCCTTTAGTCGTAACGACTATGGTTCATTTTGTAGAACACTTTTTTCATGTGACTGAGGAGCCCTATTTTGGAGTGACACTCCTGTCCACATAAATCGCAGGTTAAGGTGGATTTCGCTTCGATGGTAGAGGAGCCAGCGCTTTATCGTATGACACGCTTTTCTTTCAGAGCTGAGATTCATGTTTTTTCCCTGTCCATAGCTTTCTTGCTCACCATCTCTCTTCACGTGGTGCGGGTCTATGACTTCCTAATGGTCAGTATCAATGTTCACTGTTTTGAGGTCTCGTTTGATCACATCCACGTAACGGAAGTGGCGGTGACCAGTTTTTCTTGAGCCAGACGCGAACGAATGAATTTCGGGATGCGATTGCTCTCCATTCGCGAACATGTCCGAGCCTGCGCAGGCGGCGTTGCCTGAGAATTGTAAAGATGGTGGGAAGACCCGTTATATCGCCCCCATCTAGTATGATGGCCTATTTTGTAAATTGGGGGTGACGATTGCGTCGATCCCACCCCCAGCTCTAAACCTTTCACTTTTTTTTTGTTTGTAGAAATAATAGTTTGTTAACATAATTACTTTTATCTCAATGGTATTAGCTACTTATTGACATTTCAACCAATCTTTATATTATGTCAACTATTTCTGATATGTTGGTCGATAAAGTGTGTGTGGGGGGAGGTGTCGATTATGTCTACTGCCTTCCCCACCCAAACCTTTTGAGTGGGGTGGGAGCGGTCAAATATCTATACAGAAATCATAGTTTGTAAACAAAACTAGTTGATTATTTATATACTATAAGTTACGTATTGATATTTGAACTCATTTGTATATTATTTTATAGTAGTTTCTAATCTCAATTTAAATCATTAGTAAATATAAATTAAAAAAGAGTGTTCTGTATCAGGTGAGACCGTGGGAGGGGTGATCCGTGAGACAAAATTCTTTTCCTTTTGTTTTTTAGTGAAGAAACTACACGATTTTTTTTACAAATATATGTCACTAATATAGGTCATACATGCTAAATATTAATATCAAACCGACCCACATTCTTTAATGTCGAATGCAGTCATAATGAATTAGGAATAATTATAAAACGGAGATAGGACTCTTAAATGATTAATTGTTTTCAGTTTTCAATCTCTTTCCTCACTTAAAACTTTTGGATCTTCTATTGTACTTTGACACATTTTCTCTAAATTTCGGGATAAAAATAAATGAAAAGAGTTGAATCTAACCTTTTACTTATCTAAAGTTAAGATTAAACCTAAACATTCTAAAAGAAGCCACGCTATCACAGTTCAATACCCAGACATTCAAGCATTTAAGATGTTTTCCGAATTTTTTAAACGGTATTGGCGACTTTGATTTAAAGATAGCTGCTTTTAAATACAGACCATCTTGTAGTTACGTGTTATACAAGATCATGTGAAATACTGTTTAATAATACATTTGTTGTTACCTTATTACATAGAGCCAAAGAAAATTCAGTTGTAATATAAATTCTGTGTAAGTTTAAACTCAAGATACACAGTAAAAAAAAAATTGTATTTGTGCACTATATTTTAGACATATAGGTTAACCAAATAAAATAAGCATCTGATTGTTCCACCACTTATGTATTAATATGAATTAACATTACCCTAAACAAATCTGTCATACAAGATATGAAAGAATTATAACATCTCTAATAACGGTTGATTAGCAATAGACTCAGACATCTGTACATGCTTTGTCTCGTGTCAATTAATATAAGAGTTTATGTTTAATCGATGAATGAGATTTCTTTAGTTTGCATGTTAAAAAACATCTTTACACATAAAGACTTGACTTGTAAGACAATGTAGCAATCAAAGTCTACTGATGAATATATACATAGAAAATATTTCACTTTAGTTATAGATATATTTTATATTCGTTTTTATTTTATTAATGTCATATAGTTAATCTCAAGAAATGATAACATTTTTATTTTCCATATTCAGGTGAAATTGTTTCTATCCTAAACTTCACCTTTGCAATATAAAATGGTTTCTTGTAATAAAAGATTTCTTGGTGTAGCAAGTTTTAAATGTAATGTTTAAAAGAAACTGTGGTAAGAAGGCATATTTTGTTTGCTATCGTACTAATATAATATCAACGTATCAGAATAATTAACATAGGTGAACATCTCAGTAATCAAAAGGTCTGTAAAAACATACAAACCCTTTTAATCCTTTCATGTTTTGACATTGTTAGGCATTGTCGTATCTAATGTTAAACATTTTCATAGAAAATGCACATCTATGTACTACCCGAGTTTCCATGATACGTTTTAGAATCATATTGACTATATCAATAATAAGAAGCGTGAGAAAAAAAGGTAGCCTTGTACCTAACACTTTTTTTCAAGCTTTTAAAGCTGTACAATATCAATATGCGTCAAAGACGAAATGACGGACCTGACAGAAAGACCAGAAAAAACTTTAAGTGGCTTTTCCCGGTACAACAAAAAAAAATAATAAAAAATAAAATAAAAAATATAAAAAAAAAAACAGGAAAAGAAAAAAAAAGATTACTTTTAAAAAAACAAAGCTTATCCAAGTGAAAGAACAGCTTACAACTGCCATTTATTTGATATAGCTCCCGTTCTGCTATATAAAACAAAATACATTAATTAGTACTAGTTAATTAAATAATTGGTTGATTTTTTGATTGATTCGTGTATTGTCATAGACTATGAATAATTGTGCAAAATTTTAACTTGATCCGAGAATGGGAAATGAGAGAAAACAATGTGTGAAAACGTAAAAGGGGATTAAATCCATAGGTACATACACATCTCTCCTTAAATAGCTTTAATTCACCTTTTTCTATATCAAACAAAATAATATATCACCAATAAGTAATAAGCTAATTCTTTGTTGTTTTTATTTTATTATTATTAATTCATTTCTTGTCAGGTACAAAGAATAATTGTGCAAAGTATCAACTTGATCCGAGGATGGGGAATGGGAGAGAGAACATGTTCACATTTTTTTAAAAACTTTTTTACCAGACAGATAGACAGACTGAGTAAGCTAATATAAGCTTTTTTTAAATGAATATTTTAGACTCTTTGAGGTTACTGCGATTATAGAGCCGCCTGCACTGCTTACCACTAAACGAACCTCTGTATATTCAATGTTGATTTTAAAACGTGTGCTTCATATTTAAATACAATGTTCTTGACATTTATTTGCTGTTATACCAGAATAGTAACAATTAATTTATATGAATATATTTTTATAACATATGTTTTTAGAATTTCTGGAAGCACATTTATAAATGTTCTATAATATTTTCTTTCTTACAATAATCTCCCATACATTTATGTATTGTTTTAGCAGGTTCTTTGTCATTACGTGAACTCCGTAAGAAATAACGCAAAAAAAAATAAATTAATCTACAAGTTTCAATATCTTCAATTTAATTGATAAAATACAATCTCGTTATATACATTTAATAAAAATTATCATTTTTCTATTTTTACGCTCCTATGCATATAAAAAATGATGCAACGCGGTCATCCTACTTATTAGTTATTTTTTTAAGTGCTGATACTGAAAGCCATTAAAAGTTTATTGTAACTGATTATTACTAAAATATTGTTAAATGTTTTCATTCTAATGCACTCACCTAGATTAAACATTCACAATTCTTTAAATTTAAGCCCATCATGAACGTCACACCAGTTGCAAGTGGCCAAGCAATACAGACAAACTATAGACTGGATGTCAGTGATACAGTTTATATTATTTTAGAAATTTTGATCAATTGTGTCCTGTCTCAGTTCCTTGCATGTCTGGGTTTAGTTGGTAATGTTTTAAATATTTGTGTTCTGTCTCAACAAGGAATGAAGGATACAACGAATTTATTACTTCTGTATCTGGCTGTTTCGGATTTGATTTATTCCTTTTCCACAGTCTTATTTCGTATTTCAAGCATTGTTTTTTACATTGACAATCATCTCTCTGTTATCTTAAAATCATATTATTATCAATTTCTGAATAATACTAAAATACTTTATTTGTTTTCAAGCACATATTTTATCACACTGTTATCCGTAGAAAGAATGTTTGCTGTTTGTTTTCCATTTCAAGTTTCTAGAATTGTAACACGTTTTAGAATCAAAATAACTGCAATGTATATAGTCATAGTACTATTTATACTTTTATTTCCCGAGTACTGCTTTGCATATCTCGACGTAGTTATTGTAAACAATGCAACAGAAATTAAAAGATTCGGGACACATTTTTACTTTGAAAACTTCAATTTTTGGAACGTCTTCTATTCAAGCATATTAGTCAATATTTATTTGATGGCTATTCCTGTATTTACTGTCATGATTTGTACAATAATGATAATTATACAAATAAAAACAAGTACCAAAAGTATACAGAACATTTCAAATTTTCAAAGACGTTTAAAAGCTTCTTATGCATAGACATACAATTTCAAAACTGAAGAACATGCCACTTTCCAGAATTTATAAATAAATTGCGTCAGATATACCTGTTTTAAAGTTACCAAAAAAGTATTTCCTTTTTCCAGTCTATGTATTTTATGTCTATGCTCTAGTGTTATAAACAATAAATTCAAAAGTGCAGTGTGTTTAAGATGGCGTCGGCGTGTTTTGATGTCTAGGTTTTTTGTTTCTTAAATACTGCAGTTGCATACAATTATGTACACGCACAGAGTTAGCAATAGACAGCAACAAAGAATGAATATTAGTTCACAATTAGTTAGTTCACAATTAATGAAAATGTATTTACAAATAGTATTAATGAAAAGATTAAAAAAAAGGATGGAAATACAATAGGACTTTAGGAAAATACAATTTTGAGCTAGGTTTTAGTCATCACTAAATGAGTCAGGCAAGTGCTCGAGGTTCATTTAGGCCCAATGCTTATCTTTAGTCCTACAAACGGTTAGTGCCTTGTGGAGACTGGTGTGGCTGGTTGCTGCGACTGACTACTCGTTGGGCTTATGAAATGGATCAGGGCCGGTTACAGTTCAGATTTAGTTGACTATAAGTTGATACGCCGGTGTAGCTAAGTGCAGATGACCCCGATACAAACTCTGATCCGAAGAGAATGGAAGAGATATTGAATGCAGAGACTGGAGAGTGAGTGCTCTCAGTTACAACTTCCACGAGAATAAAAAACTATGTAATTGCTTTTAATTGTCTGAAATTGTGTGGTTTAAACAGTCGACTGTTTTCATTGTGCAAACAGTCTATACGGAGATTTTCCTTCAGTTCTCTGAATGCAAAAGTTAGCCTCGGTAGAGTTTTTTGATTTCCCGAGTCTCGACCAGGTGACACTTTTCGCCTCGCTTGATTCAAATTGTAGGTGTTTATCTCGGTTAGAAGATACGTCTTCTCTGGTTAACGTCTCAATGTCTACATATCTGTCTTCTCCCTCCTCCTCTCCGCCTATTATGTAATGTTCTATGACGACTTAAACAAAAGAGTTGAAAACTTTCTTCACTTGGATATTCCCGAATTTATATATAACTTTTTTTGAACGTGAAAAAACTCAGATCCCAATCACATATTCTTCGCCTTTCTCTTCATTCTTATATCTATATATATATATATATGTTGGATGGTTAAGAAACGTAGTCATATATCTACTATGAACTGCGAAGTACAATGTATACTTATTTATATTACCTAAATATGTTTCCTTTGTTAGACTTTTAGATGGAAATTTTGACTACCACCTAAAGAATAAAATGTACTTTGCCACTACCTTAGTGATTAAAGATTTTTCTGCTTTGTCCGGGCTTTGTTTCAGGCGCAATGCATTTTTCAGAATTTCTGAGCTTCAGAAACTAATTTTTCTTAAGTCTATCTTGTACAATTTCTACTTGTAAGAAAATTGCAGGTCATCTGATGCGTGAGAGACATTCGAGACAAATGAGCAGTGTTTCTCAAACTTTTTCGTTGGCGCCCCTGACCGCTAAAATTTAAAAAAAAGTATTATGTAGATAATTTAAAACTGTTTTGTATAACCGAAAAAAAAACAGGTTTTTTTTACTGGAGATATTATTAGAGAGGGATCAGGTCTATCAGGTCTATCAGGTTCCTTATCCATCTAGTAAGATGTTCTGTTGAAGCGTCGTTAGCTCCTCCAAGCGTTTTCTTTTTTATCGCAGCTTGTGTCATCTTCAACGCATTAAGAGCTCATATCAATGATAAATTATAAGGAAGTGGGACATTCCAATAATAAAGTATTTTCTTCTGAGCCCACTATTTATACTAGTTTGTTTTTAAAAGTCGCTTAAATTAAATTAAGTCCAATAAAGATGGAAGCAGCATTGACAGCATTGCCAAATACTATTATAAGAGGGTATATGTGTGTTGCGCCAGCAGGCAGCAGTCGTGTTTTTTTCGTCTCTCGTTTTGGAGGATTTTCTTTTGCTCTTTTCTAAAGCTAAGTGATCTTTCTGATACCATTAGATTTGTGTAGATTTCGTCTATAGATTGGTGTATTTAGTTTGATAGATTTAACTCACGTTAATTAAATTTAATTAGTTTTTGTATTCATTTACTATTTTTTAGTTTAACAAGCATCTAGATAAACAGTGACAGAGTGATGCTCATAGCCCAAGGGATTGATGTGCTTTGTAAAACCGTGTACCGTGGCCACTACATAGCTGTCGCAACGCAAACTTGTGTGTCGTCATTGCTAGTGTGTCAAGTCGTCGTACTGGAGTCATGGACACAAATCTACTACATCGCAGAGGACGCACATGTGTGTTACTTAAATTACAACTAGATAGAAAGGTTTTCCGAAATATTCGTCGACTTGGCATCGGGCTTAAGCTGCCGACAGTTCGTGGGTCTAGGGCTGGGCGTCTTATTTGCCTATGGTATAACACATTGCAATTCAACTCAACAGATACATGTCACACAGTTTCCAGAACTCTTAACTGTGTTGTTAACCCCTCCCCCCAGCCCCTGTCATTTCTTCTTCGACAGAGTTCAGCAGTTCCCTACAAAACTGTGTTGTTAACCACCCCACCCCTATTACTCCTCACTCGACAGAGGTCAGATGTCCCCATCAAACCTATAATTCGTGATATTACTCCTCCTGTGTCTTCAACACGTGCTACGCCTCTGGTGACTACATCCTCCAGTCTTCTTAAAATAATGCACCTCAACGCCCGGTCATGCAGTAACAAAGCTCTTGAGCTTGCAGACACTGATCACTGATGATAGCTACGACTTCGCTTTCCTTAGTGAGACATGGTTTAAAGAAGTTGGTGATGAGTCAATAACCATTGAGCTAACGCCACCAGGCTTTATTTTAAAGAGTTTACCTCGAAAAAACAGGCAGCGGATGGCTCTAGCAATAATGTACAAAGATAGTCTAGACAAATATTTAACAATAAGACCTGGCAGCTCAACGTACACCACCTTTGAGATGTGCGAGTTTCGCCTTTCTTACCACAGTAAAAAATTGACTTTTATTTTCTTGTGCCGCCCACCGCCAAGCATGAGAAATAAATTGACAACAAAAGTTTTCATCAGAATTTCAAGACCTCCTTGACAGTCACATAAAAACAAAAGATCTGGCAGCACATGCGTCTCCCAAATCGAGAGGACCCGTGGTGGAGGCCAAAAAGGTTGGAACAATCGACAATTGCGCAGTGGCGTACGGGACACTGCCTCATTGGTGTTTATTTTGCCCTGTTCTGGCCAAATTTTGATGCCCGTTGCCGACACTGCGGGGAATCAGAAGAGACGGTAGTGCACGTCTTGCAAGAGTGTCCGCAACTCCGCAAGCTGCGGGCAGACGTAACCAGTGGTCAACATTACTTGTATGGAAGCTATGAGGCACGTCGTCACACAACAGAGTTTCTTACCATGGCACTACCTAGGTCTCCCAGCCTTGTCACCCATTGGAGTTCATCTTAGGTGATGTTCCACAAGGGCCAATCTCAATAATTCCCATTGTTAGCTTCCGAAATATGTATTGTCTTATTCTGCTGTGTCCGGTTCTGAGAAGATATAAGTTGGTTATGTCGAGACAGTTTGAAATAGACGTTTTTTTTCATGAACTTTGTGTAAGACCTGGTCAATATCTCATTTATTCATCTCTATATTATTAGGACTTTGGTTTATATGTCTGTTTTGTGTATTACCTTCTCTTTCAATGTGGCCTGTGATTCATTGGACATCAGAGGAATGTTACATTGGTGTTGTTGTTGAGATTTACATGAACTCTCGTGGCGTAAATCAGGAAGACAATCTGGCTGTTTAGCATACTTGGATGGTTTATAAACCTGGTAGGTGCTAGCTCTAGTGCTCCTCTTTCTGTTCTGTGGCTGTGCAAAAGATCATTATTTTCAACCGACCAATCACAGATGAACCCTTAGTAATGCAGAAACAGCTTATTGAAATAGCAACATATGAGGAACTAAACCCAACAGTGTGTTAACAAGGATACAACAAATTCTGGTTTTAAAAAAATCCAAATTTCTTTCTTGCATTATGGGTCATTATACAGAAATTGTTGACTGCTTTCCCGTCTTCTTACTTAGTACAACGTGGATTATTGACATAATAAACTTCATCACAAATAAAATAAACTATCTAGAAATGTGTTCTTGTTGAGCCGGACATAAATACAGTCATGCGATCTAGTCAACCTCATCCAAGTCATTCATTATTATAAATTGTATTTGAAACAAAAAGTTATAATCTTAATCAAGACCTCGTTCAATAAAATGTTGAGGGTTTTTTTTTTTTTACGTTTGCTACTGGAATAATCTGCATACATGTAGCTTTTTCAATTGGGATTCCGTGGCAGGTTTTGGCTATATAAAGGGCTCCCCAGGTCAAAATAAGCCCGAAAACATCTGTATTTAGATAGCAAAAAAAAAAATATTCAACTAATATAAAACGTAGCCTGACTTGTAACATCCTATTTTGCGATGTTACCGTGGGTTTTAAAGCGGGTATAGTTCTATTGTGTAATGATGTACTGAGGTCTTCGTTTAAGGTTCTTGCTATCTATATATGCACAGTACGGCGACAACCAGAATATACTGAGTAAATCTTGATATAGCAGACATGAAGTTTAATGTACATAAAGAATTCAATATGAAGATGTGCAGCCATAAGCTGCTAGATATAGAAATAGTTACTACACTAAGTATTGATTCCAATATGAACACTGTTTTATCTTCAATCATTAAATTGCCGTCCAAATCACTACTGTACAATACAAACATCCACAGGACTAAATAACAACTGCCACAATAGTTAAAGTTAATAACTGAATAATGTGTGGTTCACACCACTGGCGGATCCAGAACTTTGGAGTGGGGGGGGGCGATTTTTTTCCAAACCCTAACCCTAACGCCCAGTAAACCCTAACCCTATGCATATACGTGCGTACAGCATATATATATATATATATATATATATATATATATATATATATATATATATATATATATATATTCGATATATTAGAATAAAATAAGACTGTTTCTCAATCTTCGGCGAAAAAACAGAAAAAAAAAACAGTCTTTCTCTTGCAAGCTTGGTGGTCTGGGAGAGCGCTGTATGCTTTTTCAGTGGGGTTTGGGGCGAAGCCCCGAAGCCCAGAAGCGTTTTCTTGCATTTTTCTCTGCAGAAACGCATTCTTCTGACATATATAGCTCATTATTTATCAGTGGGGTTCGGGGCTTCCCGACGCCAAAAGCGTTTTCTTGCATTTTTCACTGCAGAAACGCATTCTTCTGACATCTACAGCTCATTATTTATCAGTGGGGTTTGGGGCGAAGCCCCGACACCAAAAACGTTTTTTGCATTTTTCACGGCTGAAACGCCTTCTCCTGACATCTACAGCTCATTACTTATTAGTGGTGTTCGGGGCGAAGCACCGACGCCAAAAGCGTTTTCTTGCATATCTCACTGCAGAAACGCATTCTCCTGACATCTACAGCTTATTATTCATCAGTGAGGTTCGGGGCGAAGCCTCGACGCTAAAAGCGTTTTCTGGCATTCTTCACTGCAGTAACGCATTCTCGTGCCCTACAGCTCATTATTCATTCTATTATAAAGTGCCTTTTGAATAATGAGAAAAATATTCTAATATGAATTTATAATCCATTAATACATTGCAAATAAAACCGATTTGTTCTTTGAAAAGATTAGATACCCCACATATTTAGATTAAGGTTTTGAGGATCGCCGCCGAAAAAAAAATATTTGATTAATAATATTCAATAAAATTCTAGCATACATTGTGAGGTATAGTCCTAAATTTATTTAACTAGAAAAATATGAGATAGAGTAAAGGTTGGAAAAAGTCGACTAGGAAAAGATTATCTGGCTTTTGAACTCATTTCAACCGTGACTGTTATATTGAAAAATTTCGTTTGAATTATAACTTTTCCAAAGCAAAGTCTTTCTTAAAATAGTTATGATAAATTCATGTCAAATTACACAAACTCTGTCTGGAAAGGGCAAGGGCGGTAAAATGAAAACTATTAATTTTCGCTCCTTTTTATAATTTCTGCTATTGATTGCATTTTGCATTAAAGAATAGGGGTTTACTTTATAGCATATATAAATTATATTAGTGACAGATTTTTTGTAATTTCTTACTATAATACAAAAAGAAAAAGAATTGATTTGTCCGATATTCGACTAATTTTGTTCACATACTATGATTTCTCCATTTCTCCAGGACCGCCCCCTCCCCCACTCAAAGGGTTTAGATAGGAAGGGCGGTGGAGGTATTCGCTCTTCCCCTTCCAATCGGCCAACAGGTGAACGAAATTATATAAAGATCGGTTAAAATACCAATAACAAGTTTTAATCATATAGATATTTAATTGATTCTGTTAGCAAGCTGTGATTTCTACAAATAAATAGGACCGCCCCCCCCACTCGAAAGTTTATGGTGGGGGGGGGCGGATTGATGCCATCGCCCCTCCCGACCCTAACAAATCGGCCAAAATACTCGAAAGGGGGGGGCGAAATAATCTAAAAATAGGTTGAAATATAAATAATTAGTATATATTATTAACATAAGTAATAAATTCGCATACAAATTGTGTGAATTCTATACTATAATTCGTCCGCCCCCCACCCTTTCGGGGGGGGGGGGGGGTTTCGGACGAGTGGGGGGGGGCGATCGCCCCTACCGCCCCCCCCCCCTGGATCCGCCAGTGGTTCACACGTCCTCTCTCTGCAGAGTATATACATTTACTGTTTAGTGCCTTTCACTTCCTCTCTAGAACAAACAAATAATGTATAAATAAATAACTAAAAAAATGATACATCAATAAATAAAAAAGATATATATGTGTATACACATATATTCAAAATATATACAAAATATACATATATAAACAGAGAGAGAGAGAGAGATGTTTAGAGAAAAATATATTATTTTGTTTATGTTAAACGTTTAATATAATCAACATTGTATGCGGTGGCTGAGCATTAAAACATTTGGCTATTGAACCGGGTGTCTTAATCTTTGGGCGAGTCTTGAGTCTACCGAGTCTACTGAGCTCCATTGGGTACATTAGATGGGTAAAAGCAAAGGCGGTTTGTCGTTGTGCTGGCCAAATGACATCCTAGTTTACCGAAGGCCACAGAAATAAATGACCTATACATCATCTGCCCTATAGATCGCAAGGTGTGAAAGAGGAACTTTAGTTTACTTTTAAGCATTTTCAAAACGTTTTCTGTTTGTATATTTGTTAGCTTTTTTTATAAATAATTTAGAATTACCATGAAAGTTATCTATTTTAAACTGCAGTGTTGTAATTTGTGGTGATAGATACTACGTTCTAAAAATGTACAGGAAAAAATATTAATAAAGATGAAATAAAGGAATATACTGAGGCTTTGTATTCTAATTATGTAAATAAAATAGCTGACTAATACAGGAAATATAGAGCTGTATAGGACAACATGAATAATGAATCAAATGAACGTTTTGATTTACATTTTCTTTTTGAAAGTATTGATTTCTATTTTAAAAAAAAACGGTTTCAGTAACTTAAAAGCAGCAAGGCAGAAAAATAGCTTAGTGAAAGTGGACATTCTTTAGCGTCGTTCTTGTCAAAGACAAAACTTTTCATTGAAATTCCGCTTGTAGGTTCAATGTGTACTGTACATAATTCTATGTTTGAAATTTAGGTAAGCATGAAATTTAATAAGGATTTTTGTATCTATAGAAATATATTTCAATCATTGTTTGTTTCATTATCAGTTTGTAAATATCCAGAAACATATTCATTTCTTTATTCTATTCTTTACCAACATCATCCTCTCATACGTATGCTATTTGAAGTTCATCTGAATGTCTTTTGTTATATTTCTATTTAGTTTATTGTCAACTATTTTATTTCTTGTATATGTTTCTTTATCATCTATCGTTGTCCAACTTTTCACACGGTCCTAAGAGACGTTTTCGAGAATCACGTCCACCCACCCTTTGTCCAGGTTCTACTCCGAAATTGTGACTTGAATAGAAGTATAAAAATAATAATAATAATAATTCATAATAATATTATAATAATAATATACCCCAATGTTATATCAACCGAGGGGATAATAATAAATCACCTCACAGATACCTAGAAACATTCTCGTTGCCTGTCAGAGGGCGGTACTGCTGCAGACCTGCCACATCACCAGAAAATTCCTCTGTGGAAACTGGTAAAGGGACTACGATGAATTTTGTTTCCCTTTAACGAAACTCGACACTGGCAGGCAGTGGCAGCATCAGAGGATGAATACTCGTTCGTTTCTAACATAATATTAAAAAGGCTTCTTTTCGAGTCCGAAGATAATGAGGAGTACAGTATTTCCTGTGGAAAAGCTGCACCAGCTGTGACCTTCATATTTTAACATATCCAGCGTAGACATTAACCATTATCTGCCGGTGAACGGTTTAGATATCCATTTCTCCGTATACGTCTGTTCTCGGCACTGGATTTTCTCAAATGTGTATCCCGCGGCCTCTGTAAGTGACCTCGAGATTCCTCAATCTGAAGTCGACTGTTGGCCAGTGTTCTCTTCTATGTCAGCTAAGGCAAGTTGGCGCACTTGACTTTAAAGCTTTTCGAATTTGAACCATTGTTTCATCGACTACCTTTCAGCTCACAAAAAAGACTGCTTTTGGCATTCGTTCGTCCACCTTACGAAATTCAAATCGGCTAAGACATCGCTATATGTAGTGCGGTCTTGCTTCCGTATGTCTATGTTGTAGCACAAGCACCTTTGGTCAAAGCGTTCAATAATTTTTTTTTGTTTTCTGTAAAGTATCCATGTCTCAAATCCATATAGAAGGGTCGAGAGAACCACTGGTTGGTAGACATTGAATTTTGTAGGCAGGATCTCGACTAGAGGCGTCCAAAAGCACTACTGGCCCTTGAAAGAGAGACGTGGTTTCATTCTATTCTTATATATATATATATATATATATATATACCGAGGACAGACGCAGACGGCTAAAAGAAAATCTTAATAGACCACTATGGACAATGGTTATGCTTGCCCTTTCATTGGCAAAATATGTAGGTCACAGCTGGGGTTGCGTAGCCACTGTAATTATTATTGCAATCCTCAATATTCTTTGGACTTGAAGACAAGCCTTATTAGTATTGTTATTATATAAATATGTATATATATATATATATATATATATATATATATATATATATATATATATATATATATATATATATATATATATTATAAGAGAAGTATTTGTTTATTTAATTTAACATTTATCTACAGATAAACATAGTTTTCAAATGTTTCTTATATTTAGGACTAGTTATAACGTACACAATAAAATTAAAGGATGAGTTGACCACGTAAAAGATTTGTTCCGCAGAAAGTACCAACATTAAAGATTTAAATGTTAGATGAAATAAAGATTGTTTTACAAGTAATAAAGTATCAAGAATCCCTGAAGGAACCAACACACAAAAAATTAAAAATGTAGATAGACATAAACTGAGTTTGACTGATTTTATATCTTTCTTTCTTCTGTTTCTTGCTTTCTCTGAAATGTTCAGTACATTTTGTGAAGATGTCTTTATTTTTGATATGGTCATTATTGAGCAAGATATCACAATAACTTTTGGAATTCCCATGGAATAAATGTTCATAAATATACTAGTATAAAAATTGATTAAAAAATCGTAATTGTCCCAGAAAAAATGTGTTCTATATCTCCATATTTCGGTTACATTATCTACAATACCTGTATCCAGATAGGCAAAGCCGTACATAGGCGAAATAAGTGCAAAAAGGCCAATGACAATACTCAATGCAGTTATTTTGATTCTAAAACGTGTTACAATTCTAGAAACTTGAAATGGAAAACAAACAGCAAACATTCTTTCAACAGACAACATTGTGATAAAATATGTGCTTAAAAATAAAGATAACAGTCTAATTTTATTAAAAAAATGAAAATAAATTGATTCGATTGTAACAGAAAGATGCTTGTCAAAGTACAAAACAATGTTAGAAAGTCGACAAATAACAGTCAACGAAGAAAAAAATAAATCTGATAAAGCGAGATACAGAAGTAATAAATTCGTTGTATCTTTCATTCCTTGTTGAGACAGAACACAAATATTTAAAATATTACCAACTAAACCCAGACATGCAAGAAACTGAGACAGGACACAATTGATCAAAATGTCACAAACAATATAAACTGTATCACCGACATCCAGGAAATAGTCACTGTAGTCCAGCGTATTAGTTCCCACATTTGTCAAGTTCATTTTCAGCTTTAATAAAAATGTTTAATGTATTATTTATTTAAGCTTGAATAGACATTTCTGTTTTATATTTCACACAAAATGAAATATGCACTTATATTAAAGTCAATAAGTATCATTTTTATTGATAAAACTTTCTATTTATACCAGTTAATGATATATATGTGCCAGATGTAAAATTTTACTGTCTAATTAAGTTTTCTTTGTACCCCGCTGATACATTTATGTGGTTTATTGTGGTATAGAACGATTATTGGTAACTGTATATATTTACAGCCATATTTTACATATGTATTATGTATGTAATTTTATCTTCTGTTGTTTTAAAAATAAGCTATCTTTAAAAACGGAATTGAAATTTAATCCTAATATAATGAATAAATAATAAATAAATAAATAATAAATGAATAAATAATATCATGTAATTTTTTTGGTGTTTTTTTTTTTTTTTTTTTGCGAAACATTTTTTTTACATTTTTTTCATTTAGGACTACAACGCAAATTCTTGTTCAGATTTATAACAACCAAAAAGTATGGATTTAAAATACAAAGCAAATTTTGTTTCCATTATGAAATTATGAAAATATTTTTATACCTTTGCTAAAACCACTTACGTCAAAAAATTAACTTATTTTTGAAAAAAAAGGAAAAGAATTTCTGTTTTTGCTGATTGAAAACTTCGAATTTTGTTTAATGTTTAATCTTTTTAACTTCTTAAAGTTTGTGTAGAAAAGCTGAAACTTAGTTATTATACAATGTAAGGCAATCCGTAGAGAAAAATAGCCAAATTTTTTTCTTCAAAACAAAACTAATCTTTAATTGTTGTAGAGCTCGAGGAAATTGTATCATTAGTCATTATGACAATTAGCCTAAACCTAAACAATAACATTCTAGAAGAGAGTTAAAGCGTACAGTGGAAATGAAAAACAAACCAGACAGTCAAAGTACATGATGTGTGGTGAATTGTGTACTAACTAGCTGAGTAACGCATAATCAATGGCGAACAATGTTTACTGTTCTGTCTATAGTGACTCACGAATGGCGGTAGAAATAAAAAGACGCCCATTGTAATTCAATTTGGCAATATTCGTCTACTAGTAATTAGGATAATTGAAAACATAACACAAACTATATATCTGTATACAATGCATATTACAAAAAAAAATATTCAGCTTGTGGCCGGATCAAGGTTTGTGTATGTAAAAAAAATTAATGCATTTGATATTTAGATAACTAAAATTGATGTAAAATTAAAGTTAACACATAAATCCCCATTTTTTAGTTTCACAATAACAGTCGGGTACATCAAGTAGAATTGCTAAAAAGGTCTACACAATAAATAGTACTATTACTTTCTTTAACCTTTCATTTCTCTTGGGGTCCTTGTGGCACTATTGAAATTCTTTCAAAGCTACTCGCAAATAACTTCCATACCAACTGTTAAATCTCGTTTTGAGCAGTTACCAATACTGCCATTCATTCTTATAAAAAAATCGGACATCATAATATTCTAGATCATTCAAAGTTTTGATGAAACGGCTACTTTTTTTTCTTTTCCGAAAGATAACCATTAAAATTTTAAAATTATCTATGCAGGCTGATTTTTTTCATAAAAATACACGACTTTTCATTTTAAACAAATAAGGGGAGGTAAGTTTTTTTTAAAGGCTACATACTTCTTCTTCAATAACTCAAGCTTCATTAATAGATTAGCGCATAATTATAAAAAATTTGCATGGAAAAGTATCAATGAATCATTATAAAATATATTTTCTATTTATTAACTAACTTATGGAATCAAATACTGATCAAATATTTTAATACAAACTTCGATTTAGTTGTAAGTTTTAAAAAGACCACTGTTATAGAGCGCAGTTTTTTTTTACGTATTTTAATTATACACTTGTCAACAATCTCAATTATATTAAATAGTAATTAGTAAAATATAATTTGAACAAAACGTTCATCTATAAATTATTAGGCAACAGCATATCTTCTGACATCTTAGGGGTGTAGATTTATTTATTACGTATACGGTAGTATCCGATTAAAAGCTGATCGGACTTGAACAGCATAATATACATTATTACCGCTAAAAAGTAGACTGGACTAGTCCTAGTAATTCTTATTATATTGGTCTGGTAATTTTAAGATTAAGACATACGGATTGTAGTCTTTATCTAAATGTCATATCCATATATTTTACATGATTTGCGAAATGCACTAAAATAAATCTTAACCTAAGCTTTTTGTTTATTTGTTGTTGTTGTTTTTTTTTGTTAAATTTATTTTGTTTGGTAACAAAGTTGAAACGTTGATACTTAGGTCTAAGTTTGTATCAAGGAAAGATTTAATTAAATTATAAATAAATATATCTATATGCATTGTGCCCAGTTTTGTTAACATAACACTCAACAAGCTATTTGCTGTAATAACAACCAAGTTCGTGCAGGTGATATGTTTACAGCTTCCGCTTGAGACATATAAATCATTTAGACATTTTATTAGCAGAAATATGTCTAGTTGCTTTTAAAAAAAATCACAATGCTTAGTTTAATTTCTATCTAAACAAAATAAAAATGTATTATTTTTCAATAGATGATACATTAATTATCAATTAATTAAAAGAAGCATTATAGCCTTCTTTGTATTTAAGATTTGATTTTTAAATACCAACTAATAAATGATGACCTGCATTAGCAAAGTATAATAGATAGAATTTACATTTATTGTATTTCAACATTAAAAACTTTTTTCATTTTAAAACTATGTATTTCAATTCGCTTCTTATAAATGTGATACACACATATTCTAATTTATTCTGAAGCCTAAAATGAACGTTACGCAAGCAAGAGGAAACATCCCATTGGGCACGGACTACTTGCTGGATGTCAATGATGTAGTATATGTTGCACTAGACATTTTGATCAACTGTGTCCTGTCTCAGTTCCTTGCATGGCTGGGTTTAGTTGGTAATCTTTTAAATATTTGTGTATTATCTCAACAAGGTCTGCAAGATACGACAAACTTATTACTTTTGTATCTGGCTGTGTCAGATTTAGTATTTTCTTTCTGCACTATTATTTCTCGTGTCCCTAGCATTGTTTTGTACTTTGACAAACATCTTTCTGTTTCTTTAGAATCATGTTATTTTCAGTATATAAATAGTTTTAAAATGCTTTCTTTATTTTCTAGCACATATTTGATCACAATGTTATCTGTTGAAAGAATGTTTGCTGTTTGTTTACCATTTCAAGTTTCTAGAATTGTAACACGTTTTAGAATCAAAATAACTGCAGTGTGTACAGCTTTAGTTCTTTTTAGTTTAATATCTCCCTTGTACGGTTTTACCTATCTAGACACAGGTGTTGTAGACAATGTAACTGAAATATGGAGATATGGAACATATATTTACCTTGACAATTATGATTTCTGGGTTTATTTTTATACAAGTGTTTTTGTCAATATTTATGCGGTGTTTCTTCCAATTCTTAATGTAATTATTTGCACAATAATGACTGTGTTGAAATCTTTACAGAAATATTAAATATTTCTGTTACTCTAGCTCTCTTTTAATTTCACTAGCCTAATTCTCTACACAAAGCTTATTAACCCTAGCTAAGTGCATTTTAGTCTCTATTCAAGGATTATCTCCACTTAGCTTAGTACATTTATTTCTGTTTATTTTACATGAAAATTAAATTCATTTGTTACGACAAATTACTAAAAATTCGTTAATTTTTTAAGATTTATGTATTGTCACCAATCATGAGCTTGTATTCAAAATTTAAGATTGTCTAAAAATCAAAACTAACCAAAAACACGATAGAGAGCTTATAAAAATCACTGTAAAATACAGAGGGTTATTAGCTCGAGGGCAAAAGAAGAAATACCAGAAAAGATTATAAAAAGTTATTTTTTGTTCTAAATTTAAGGAAACTTAAAATTTAATTTCTTTGAAGTACTCTTTCAGCTTTTAGCACATATTGGTGCTATAAGTAGTAAAGTAGGAAGTAGATACATCTATTTGAAAGTTTGATAGTGCTCAGCGTTTCATATAAATAATATTAAGAGATAGAGAGAAAGTGAGAGATGTTTGTTATATTTGTAGTATACTATTGAATATCTAATTTTGAAATTTAGACATAGAGCTATGTCATTGTCTTATTACTCATTTCGTTACCATTTTAGAAATATTCAGAAACTTTTTTTTATTATAGCTTTTATATAGCGCTACTTTCATGCTTATAGCATGCTCAGAGCGTTATGGTCCAATCTCATTTGTGGACCGGGGGGGGGGGGAGTAGATAGGAGTTGGTTTTCCGTGCTGTCTTTAGGCGCTCAGTAAACACAACTCTGCCCGAGTCGGGTGTCGTACCACGAGCCCCCTTCTAGTTAGCCAAGCCAAGCCAAGTTCAAGCGTACTTGGCCTCTCGACCAAGCTTTAAATTCATTACATTTTTTTTGTAAATCATCATCCAACATTTAGTGTTATATTATGTTAAAGTGTGTTTGTATGATTTTCTGTCATGCAAACCTATGTACAATGAATCAATATTTGTAGTGCACTAGCTCCAAGCAAATAAATCACACAAAATAAAACATGCACTAGTTCGACTTAATATCTAAAAAATAATGTATCCTACTCTAAAACATATAAGTGATGATATAGACTAAATATAGAGGCAGATCTACAAAAGCTAAGAGTTCAACTAAGAGCATGGAGACTTCAAGCTTAATGGAAGAATGTGTTGAAGCACATCAGGGTCCTCAATGGGCTGTAGGGTCGATTTCATTTTGTAAAGATAAATAGTCTAATGTAGAAATAAAACACAACTTGTATGAACAAGTTGAGGAAGAAAAAAATCTTATCTGAATTTTTATGTGAAGAGATGTTTAAATGTTTGTGAAAATTTAGGAATTTAAAGAAGCGTTAACAATGTATTTAATAATAATTATAATAGTTATCTGCTGCTCATCAATTTAAAAAAAAACGCTAACATTATTGACATCGCCGTACCACTGTCTCATAATTTAAGAAAAACTGAGTTGGAAAAAAAAACTAAAATATTGGAACCTTGGCTTGGAGATTAAAATAACAATATACCCCATTGTTATATCAACAGAGGAGACAATAACAACTGACCTCACAAATACCTTCTAGGCACTTTTCCTAGTAACATTCTCGTTGCCTGTCAGAGGGCGTTACTACTGCAGACCTGCCACATCACCATAAAATTCCTCAGTGGAAACTGTTAAAAGGACTACGATGAATTTTGTTTCCCTTTAACTAAACTCGACCCTGGCAGTGCCAGAGAATAAATGCTCGTTCGTTTTTAACATAAGAATAATAGTAATCTACAAATTTGAAAGACGCAAGTTTTAAAAATATGATCAAAACTGAACGCCAAGAACTACGCAAAAACGACTATGAAAGCAACCCATTTGCATCAAATCAATGCTGGTGTTAATGTTGGTTTGGACTACGCAGTGCATGAGATTCGCCAATGGCAAGAACACTCCACGAAAATTCCCGGCTTTATTAGATGGGGACAACATTGACAAGTCTGCTTCCTAAAAATGGCTCAAAGCAGGTCATCTCCACTGAAGGCTTTGTTACAGCAATACAGACAGATTAATTAGTACAACAAATTACGAGAGGTATATCCTAAAACTCCAAGTTGTTGATAAATGCCGAAAATGTGTAAATATGGGTGAGTCGATTGAAAACAAAAGGTAGGATGTACAGCCATAACAAAATCTACCTACCTATCATACCACTTTTTGTTAGTTATTGTGACATGAACTGGTCGGGAATCAAGGAGTACACTTAAAATTCATGGGTAACATGTTTCACGTGAATTGTAGGTAAGCCTCGCTTTGATAAATGTTCACATGGTCAGAAGTCAGTAGTCACCATGTTCTTAGAAGTCTATGGACGTATAATGTGAATAGTGGAAAATATGAATATATATTTCATTGGACATTATAATTGATTTCTATGAGCTAAGATGTGTTTTTTATGGCTGGACTTGCCGATGAGTTGTTATTTATGTAATATATAAAGTAGAATGTGAGGCGTATGTATGTATGTATGTATGTCCCCGTATAGAAATCTAAACCGTTTCACCGATCTAGATAAAACTTGGCAGAAATGTTCCTTGGGTACTAACTTAGACCGTAGTGTATATATTGTAGCCCTAAAACAAACTTGTGACCCTCAAAAAAAAAAGTTGACCAGCTCTATGAAAGCATTATAACTTCATCAAACTAGGCCATGTTTACATGAGAAAAGATCGAAAGGATCTAGATCTAATTTTAAGAACTACACTTTGCGCAGATAGTTTTTGACTTTGACACAAGAAAACACAAAATATAGTCAATTGATTTCATTATTTAATAAAATTAACCTTCAAATTTGTGTTTCAAAAGCTTTTTTTTTACATAAATTCGTTCCTTATATCTGAGAATGTATAATTCCTGATGAGCATTTGCTAATTAGACAATACTGTAATGTTACACATCTTTCTTTTCCAAGGTCTAAATCTCTAATTCAACTGTAAGATTTTATAACTTCTCTTAGCATAGATAGTTTTATACTTTAACACATGAACATACTAATTATAGTCCATTCATTTCATATTTTAATCAAATTAACATTCAAATTTGTTTTTCTAAAGCATTTCTCATGCATTCCTTTGCTAAAGCTGCGAAGCCGTGTTAAGATATATTATAATCGTCTCATTCATTCGCGTACATCTAATTAAAAAGGTCACGCATGCGCACTTGCAAAATGAACTCTATCAAAGCCAATATTTAAATCTAGATTACTCTAGATCTATGTCTAACTCAAGATCTACTTTATTTTTTAACACATGAACATACAAAATTAAGTATATTCATTTTAAATTTTAATCAAATGTATGTAGGTCTACAAGCAAATGTTTTTATTTGAAAAAATGGATTTAAATCGATTAGCTATTTTGATAGCATCATTCATACTATTTGTACATGTACCATGGGCGTAGCCAGGGGGGGGTTCTTGGGGTTCAAACCCCCCCCCCCGAAATGAAATCCCCCCCTGGGGGGGGGAACGGAATTAAGTGACTGGTTTTTGCTTTCATTTTGTTTATTTTAGGTGAGATTTTAATACTAAATCATCACTTACCACAGCACAGCCGAGGGGGTTTTGAGTTAAAAACCCCCTACCAGGGGGTTTTGAGATTTAAAAAACCCCTATCAGGGGGTTTTGAGATACAAATCCCTCTACCAGGGGGGCTTGAGTTTAAAACCCCCTACCAGAGTTTTTTGCAGTTAAATCCCCCTCTTCTATAAAACAAAACAAAAAAATGCAAACAACAATCCCCAAATTCTAACAGCACAGTTAAGGAAGATTTTGATTTTAAAACCCCCTCTTCAATATAAAAAAAAGCAAATAACACACTCAAAATTCTATAAGCGTAGCCAAATGGGTTTTGAGTTTAATTTCACCCCCCCCCCCTTTTCCAGTTGGGGTTTGAAGCTAAAAAGTACCTATTCAATATAAAAAAAAAGCAAATTACACACTATAAAATCTATGAGCGTAGCCAAAAGGGTTTTGAGTTTAAAACCCCCTGCCAGCGGGGTTTGAAGCTGAAAACTACCTTTTCAATATTAAAAAAAAAAGCAAATTAGGCACTCAAAATGCGCGTAGCCAAAGGGGGTTTTGAGTTTAAATCCCCCTCCTCCAGAAGGCTTTTTCTTTAAAGTTTAAAACCCCTCCAGATGGTTTTGAGTTTAAAATTCCCCTACAGAGCGTTTAGAGTTGAAAACCTCTCTCTTTAATATTATTTTAAAGCAAACTACAGTCACCAAATTCTATGATCGTAGCTAAATGAGGTTTTGAATTTAAAAAAAACAACAACAAAAAACTCCAGAGATTTTTAATTTAAAACCCCTCAACAGATGATTTTGACGAAAAAACTTTCCTTTTCGATATAAAATCTAAATCGAAATACAGGTATGTAATTCCAGGAGCGTAGTCAAGAAAGGTTACAAATTTCTACCAGTGGCTTGGGCCCCATTAATAAAGTGTGAATAGTCTTCTGCCAAATTGAAAAACACAAAATGTGGGTCAACAAAGATGGCTTAGACAGATTTTAGGAGTCAGTCATAGAGATCGGGTCTAAATCAAATAAGAGGGTCTAAGTCAGTAAGAATAGCACATTAGGTTTTTGAAATAAAACTTTTTTAATAGCAAGATAATGCACTGTAGATACCTCAGAATATGCATTTTGTTGGCTTTCAATACCAGAAATAGTGCTCGGCGGCGGGGCTTCGCCCCGCGCTGGGGGAGCGCTGCGAGCTCCCCCAGACCCCCTTGCTAGCAAGGGCGGGGAGTCTACAAGTTTTCCACTAATTCCAGGAAGAATCTATTCTAGGGCACATTAAATGTCTTCCGAAAGGGTCAGAGTGTAATAAAGATTAATTATGTACACACACACATATATATATATATATATATATATAATTTTTTTCCGCGGGGGGGGGGGGGAAGCAGGGGGAATCCCCCCCCCCAAAAACCCTTCCCGAAAAAAAATCCTGGCTACGCCCATGACATGTACGCATTCGCTTTACTTATAACATTATTATTTCGTTTAATTATTTACAAACCACTCTCAGTGACTCATCGATCGACAGTGATACGCAAACAAAAAAAAACGTGCGGGCCACGGGTAATATATGTCTATTATTTAATAAATGTGATGTCTGCTACCAATTAGTTAGGTTATTAATCTACATGTTTGTTGTTTTAGTACTCAGTAATAGACTTACGTGACAACAAATCAAATAAAGAGAAGACGCTTAATTATCATTCAGCAGACACTTTAATATACACCAAAAGATTGTTAAATAAATAAATACAAAGAAACATTATTTTACACTACCTAACCAAGTTGCAAAATTAATACACCAACACTAGACTTTGACACTCAATTTTATTAGTAAGGATGCTTCTCCTTATTAAAAATACTCGCTACAAGAATTTTTCGTGTCTACTGATCATCAACTATACTGGGATAGACCTATTTTCACTGACAAATAGGTAGATTTTAATCGCCCTGATCTGCATTGTTTATTGATAAAAAGGAAAAAAACGCTACCATTATTGACATCGCCGTACCACTGTCTAATAATATAAGATAATGGAAAAGCAAAAAAAAAAATGGAAACCTAGGCTTGGAGATTAAGCGTTTATGGAAGTTATCTAAAATAATAATATACCCCATTGTTATATCAACCGAGGGGATAATAATAACTGACCTCAATACCTCAAATAAACACTCTCCTCCTACTCTTCTGCATGCTAGCAATGGTTCACTATCACGACCAGATCTTTCTTTAGTCTCTGCTAACTTGGAATCTGTCATAACTTATCAAGTACTAGGCGATATTGGTAGTGACCACCTTCCAATATTACTGACTGCCACTCTTTCTAAAATGAACACCAAGACCACTAAAGAACCACTAAAGTGGTGCTATAGTAAGGCTAATTTGAAAGGATACGAGACAGCTGTCGACATAGCTCCAGAACAGGCTGGTTTCAGGGCTGGAATGTCCGCTATAGACCAAGTCAACATCTTTGTGCAGAGCGTAGCAGATGGATTCCAAAGGACCGAAAGCACATACACAGTCTTCATTGACTTAAAACAGGCATATGATAAAGTATGGCGGCCTGGCTTGCTTCATAAGATAAGAGCCGTGGGGATGCGGGGACGGATATATACCTACTGTATTTTATCAAGTTGTTCAAGAGCTGTCCTAGAGACATAAATTTGCACAGGTAGGCTGTAGTCTATCTGTGATCGGACTGCTCCTAAATCCAGGATGTTGTAACAAAGGCCTCAGGGAAACTTTGCATTGTGCAGAAGCTGGCATCCACGAAGTGGGGAGCCCGAGCGGATATATTCCTACAAGAGCGTACAATAAGAATTAGGATGTACGGAGAAGTCTCAGGGGAAATGACACTCGAGCACGTCCTCCCCCAGGGCTCCGTCCTGTCATGCGTCCTTTTCACGGCCTTCATAAATGACCTACCGGCTCAGCTAAAATGCCAAAAGCTGCTATATGTTGATGATATTGTCCTTTGGAAATCCGGAAGGAGCGCAACCTCTATACAAAAAGGGTTACAAGAAGATCTCCATACGCTCTGCTCATACACACAAAAATGGAGGCTAGAAATAAACACCTCCATGACGGTCTATTCTCTGTTCACGCTCGGGACTGGCATTCTCGGGCAACCTTTCCAGCTCTCCCTCAACGGAGTGGCTCTCAGCATGGAAAAGCTACCCAAGTACCTTGGTGTAGCTTTAGATCGCAAACTAAAAATGTGTGAGCACATCCAGGATGTTGTACGAAAGGCCTCAGGGAAACTTTGCATTGTGCAGAAGCTGGCATCCACGAAGTGGGGAGCCCGAGCAGACATGCTCCGATCTCTGTATTTAGGAGCAGTCCGATCACAGATAGACTACAGCCTACTGGTGCAAATTTATGGCTCTAGGACTGCTCTTGAACATCTTGATAAAATACAGTCCCAAGCACTAAGATTTGTCTGTGGAACCTTTAGGACAAATCCAGTAAATGCGGCTGAAATAATGGCTAATATAGGCCCACTAAACCTTAGGAGGGAAAGGTCAGTACTGACCTTCTATGAGCGGTATAAAAGGCTGGATGAATACCTCCCAGCTAGAAAACTAGTGGATGGTTGGAGATGTAGAAGACGTATCCAGATGCAGTCTTTTATGTATCATGCCACTAGACTATCTGATGAAGCTGGCCTCTCCACCAACTGACAAAACATTCAACGCTTTCATCCCCTTCCCCCTTGGTGTCGCCCAACGACCCCAGACATACGCTTGAAATTAGTAGACCCTAATGCCACTAAACAAAGCTGTTCATCTAAAGACCTTTAAATCCTAGCTCTGGAGACCATTAATACCTTCAAGCCCAGTGCTATTTTTGCATACACTGACGGTTCGGCATCAATAGATTCTGGAAGTGCAGGCTATGGAGCCTACATCGACTTTCTTGGCTTTTACACAGTCAAAATCTTTGGATCATGTGGTAGTATTTGCAGTTTTGATGCGGAGACCATGGCAGTCTGTGAAGCCTTAAAAGTCATTGACTCTCAACTCGGCGAGGGACATTTGAGGGCAACACAGATTGTTGTGGTCACTGACTCAAAATCTGTACTACAGGCTTTGCAAAGCCCCGGACCATGACCCCCAATATCAACACTGTCATCATGGCTTCACATAACATTAAACAACGCTATGGCACCCCTGTAATAATGCAGTGGGTACCGAACAACATAGGTGTGACTGGCAATACAATTGCAGACTCTTTGGCCCACCAGGGAGGGCAAATTCCACCCACTAAACAGGCTGCAAGTCCCAAAAAGCCCGTGGAGTCTGGGAGCACATGAGGCGCCCTGACCGCACTTCCCCGTGGTGGTGGCTGTCCAGGCCTGAGCAAGCTATTGTAGCACAGTGCAGGACAACCCACTGTCCTGTTGGCTCATATTTCTCGCGGCTATGGCCAAATTTTGATTCACGGTGCCCCCTCTGCGGGGAAGAAGAGGAAACCGTGCCTCATATTCTGTTTGACTGCCCCAGACTTGCTGATCTACGTCTCGATAGGTCTGGGAAACCCAAAATTCTCGACCTGTATGGCGACATTTATGCACTACGCAAGACAGCAGGGTTTCTGTCCAGGGCTTTTGCTAGAGAGGATTTAAGCCTCTCAAGCCCTCACTCTAATGGAGTTTGATGATGATGATGATGATGACCTCAATACCCGTAATTGTGGATTCTGGTGAAAGAAGCTTCTCGCTCCTCAAACGAATGAAAAATTACTTGAGGTCAACAATTCTCAAAGATAAATTCAAATAATTGGTAATTCTTGCTATTGGGTGTGATCTATGTAGGAAACATAATTTTTATGATATACTGTATGGCTTCGCTACACACAAGTAATTCTGTAAAAGTAATTCTGTAGGTAATAAAGAATGAATACAATGGAAAGACGAATTTATTTTCTAATACAAACTCTTAATTTTCACTTATTATCCGTATCTCTACTCAAACTTTGCCCCTCCATATCCGTTTCGCATTGAGCCCCACAACGGTTGAGTCCGGCCCTGTTATTTAGTGACGGGTGAATACAGAGTAGATTACTTGTTCTCCTTCCCCTCCCCCTTTTTTTTTAGCTTCTAAAAATATGTGGGGTAGAAATAAAAAAGAGGGATCTTTCCATGACTTCTTGGTCACAGTGGTTAAGTCCGGCCTTACTATTTTGTGACGGGTAAATACTACTTGTTCTCCCCACTCTTTTTTTTTCGTAGGGTAACTCTAGTTCGTCCGACTTGCAGAAATAAAAGAGTGATCTTTCCTTTACGTGGTGTCCAAACTCTTGAGCCTTGAAGAGAATTATATATAGGAAATATATACAAGGAAATATTTACTTCAAAAGAAAAAGATGAATTTACTAAAAGGGAAGGTGGCTTGCTGTACTTCATATATCCTTGAAATTTATCTATTAAAAATCTGAAGTCCAGGTGCTTTGCCCCTTATCGTTGGTTAATTTGATTACCAGTCTAGTTGTCTCTGTGTAAGCCGGCTAGAAATTGCAAGAGGTTTTGGTAGGATTGTTGTTCTTAGGAACTGCACGTATCTGTATTGGGCAAACTTGTGCTGCACTGTAAAGTAAGGGAAACAAACTATTTTCTGACCTTCTTTACACAGGACTTGTATAAAAAGGAAGGTAGCTTGATTTAGTTTGTTGTATCCTTCAAATCTATCTTACAGAGACTGTTAGGTTACGGGAATGCAATAAATCGGACCATCCGGTGATGGTGATTTAAAAATAAAAAGGACAGTTCCCCTATGAGACCTTGCGATCTATGGGGAAGATAATGTAAAGTTCATCTGTTTATGTGGCCCACGGATAACGAGCCAGAACAACTACTTGTCATGTACCCAGTTGAGCTGGGCCCCAAAAAAACAAACAATTTAAAATCCCAGTCTGCAAGAGGATTCGAAACCGGGACCCCAGGCTCGGAAGCCAACCCTTCACCGCTCAGCCACCGAGCCTCCAGATTGAGTATAAAAAGGATAAAAGATATTGAAATATCAAGAAAAAATATTGTTCTTCATATGCAACAATCTCAGTCTTTTAACATTCAGCCAAGATTGAATATGTGATGTATGACCGATATTGATATGTGTTAGCTTGTCTTACATAAAAAAAATATATGTGTTTAATTCAGCAGCCATTTGTCATAGTAACCCTGTTTTTTGTTCCTTTTTTAATTTTTTTGTAAAATATTTCACATGTTTAGGATTTTCCTATAGAATTGAAGATAATCTACTTCCTTGCTCAAACCTCACGCAGGACGAAAGTGGATGCCAGCGGGCAGGGTATTACTATAGTATATTATTCTTTTTCTTTAGGCCTACTACATATATTGTAGTGCGTCAATGATACCGGAGTTGATCATATTTGAATGTCACAATAACCTTTAAGATACTATATCAAATGAACATTTTTTAACTTTTTAGTTGTTAAAAATATTTTTTTAAATCTGGAAATTTCAGTATATTATCTATGTGTGTTTTCGTAAGAGCTAAACAAAACTAAATGAACATACAGGACTTGACTTTTAGTTTGAAGCTAGGTTTGTATTTGAAAAAAGAAACCATCATTTAGTGTAAGTGTACATTCTTTTTTTTCTTTGTTATTCAACAATGAACAAAAATATGCTTGTCTCACTGCCAATGTCTTCATGGCATGTCATGTCAATGAACATTAACCTGCACAAGAATAGAGATAGATATTGATTAAACCAAACTTATAACAATATTCAATTTAGCTATAAGTTATCATATTACGCACACCTGTGTATTTGTAATAATTATTCTAATAATGGCTAATCAATGCATGAGAAATAGGATGACTGCCTGGTAGTGCGGTTTGCGCGCTGGACGGTCGAGGGTTCAAACCCTGCACGATCCCATCCCCCGTCGTCCTTTCGGGAGGTTTGGACTAGGAAGTAAACTATCTTCAACTCTGAAGGAACATCCGAAACATGTAAATCATTTTACAAAAAACTAATATTTTTCTATGTATTTTGTATTGAATAATAACGCTAAGAAAAAAGAATCGACGACAATTTAACAATCATAATTTAGTGATGGTCGTAAGTATAGAAAATATAAAAACTAAGTTGTAGATATGTTTTTTGTTTTTCTTTTACAAATATTTTATTGAATGAATGATCCATAATTTGTGAATGGAAAGAAACGACTGTAGTGTTCACTTACTGTTTTAATGCTTAGTCATTTTAAAAGAGAAATCTGTGTCAATCAAAACAAGTATTAAATTGGCGAATAAAACAAGATACTAAAGAGAATTTGTGTTTTCATGCAGGCTACATTACTTAAACTTCTTTTTCCCTAAAGTGTCTCTACGTTTAGGAATTCATGTAAAGGTGTTACTCTAATCAAATGTAAATATTTGTTTGTTATGAATCTCACTGCTCTATTTTGTGTTTGTTCTAGTTTAGGTTTTCTTGACTCGAGGGATCCCAAACAGAGAATACATATTCTAAATTCTAATATACCTTCACTATCGTGAAATAACATTTGAGTTTTATTTTTCTATTTGATGAGTACAAAATAGTTTCATAAACTCGAATGTTTTTTTTTATTTTTTAATACTTTTATCAATTTAGGAATTCCATAATAACTTTTCATTGACTATTAACACCTAGATATTTTGAGTTTAATCTGTGTAACTGGTTTACCGTGAGCAAAAATTTATGACTTTTTTATTTGATTTAGGTTTGTTTGTTGTTAACGTTTTTTTTTTTAGATTTATGATAGGTGGCTCTTTGTATGTCCAGTTTGACAGGTGGGGAAATGTGACGTGTGTTTGGCGCGTTTTATGTCTAGGGGATGATTATTTTTAAAGCTATCACACACCAACCTATCAGCATATGAATCGGTAGCAGACACGCAACGAGACAAGCAATGAAAGATAGATACAAAAGTTAAAAATAAAGAATATTTATTTACATAAATATACATATAAGAATAAAAAGGGGGAGGGTTTGCATCTATCTCTAAATAACACTAGGTCTAATCATCACTCTTGCACCTAATAAGAGAGTATGTCACTTTGTCCTCTGACTTAGCTGGTATTCCTGTTGATGTCGCAGCTGGCTGTGTCCTGGCTTGAGGTTCTGCAGCTGGAGGTGGCGCTCTAGCGGATAGAGGGACGCCGGTGATATAGTTCTTGTGGAGTCTCAATCCCCAAAATCTAATATCTGTAGTGGCCGGCTACCGTGGGCACAATGTTACTGCGGGCAGAGCGGATCTGCCGTGGGCAGCGTAGTTGACAGGATATGTCCAGTGAGTTGCAGAGGGTTGGCGTAGCTATGACGTCTCACACAGATCTGAATCTATAGGGACGTCGCACCTAACAGCTTGACAGGTGGGCTGTCGAATAGGCGGGCAATGCCGATAGCGCCGAGTAGTAGAGTTGAGTAGATCTCAGTAGGCAAGTGCAGTGCTGAATAGCACAAAGCACAAATGCAGGTAAATAGATCGTTGATCCAATAAATAGATAGGCAGGTAAATAATCCGATAAATAGGCAGACACCTAAGGGAGGCACCAGGTATTCCTCTAGGAGGGAGAATAAATGATATAGTCCAGACTCGATAGCTCAGCTCGAATGAGAAAGAGAGAGTCTGACTCGATTTAATTTACCTTATATACAAAGGCCTGGAAAATGTGGGCGGACACAGGAAATGTCCTAGGCTTAGAGTTATCTTACACGTGGGTGAAGTCCGACAAGGGATGGGATTCGCACATTGGGAGGTCAATGGGCGTGTTTGTTCTCGTGGTCTCCTAGATCAAAGAGAGACATAGGAGAAAAGGGGGGAGGGAGGGGTGACTTGCATTCCACACAAGGTGGTGTCCACTGCGGCTGTCAGACATCCTGCCGATAAGATCAAAGTCTGTGCGTATCTTTGCCCCGGTCAAGGGAAGATAGCTCGAAAGACGTGGCCTTGCTATCTCCAATGTGGTCAACTAAGTCTAGCCTGGAGCGGAAAAGGTGTGGCGGGTGAATAATTTAGGGGTAGGATGGGGAAATAATTAAAATAAAATAAATAAATAATGAAAAATAATAATTAATGCTGTGATAATTTAGAGTGACTCTGACAGCGAGTTTTTGACTTGTCACATCCAGATATCATATTTTATTACAAAAAAATGTATTTTGCATTGTCAGAGACTTTAACTTATATACAATTATGATAATATAGATTGTAAAATGATAAACCTTTTGTAGTTATGAAATACTTTTTGAATAATTATTTACAAAGTTTACAGTCTATCGTTCCAATACCAAAAAGATTCAGAACCTGGCCAGCATATGGAAAAAGTCTAACATACTATCCTTTTATCTCTCAAGAGTGTCTTAAGCATCGAAAGTCTTCCCCTGTGCAATTATAGTCAGTAGTCTAGGTCTTGTTCCTTTTTCTAAAGCGATAGCAGGGCCGGCATTAGGCCAATTTGACTGATTGCTTCAAATTAGGCCACTCGCTTGGCAGGGGTTCCGCAATTTTACATTTAGCATATCATGTCTCTTGTCTGTTATGAGACTCTTTCATAACTACATTAATATTTAGTTTAGATTAATAACAAAACGCTGTAAACACAATGTGTTTATCTTTCTCCATTTTTTTCTTATTTTTCTTCTTTCAACACACATTCGAACCGTTTTGTTAATAAAACTATTTCGAACACAATAAAGTGGAAGTTGACTGGTTCACTGAAATTTGTTTCAAACATCGATAGTACCCAAAAAAAAGTTCACAATAATGATTAGAACGCATGTCAGCGTATTTAACAAAGGAAAGTATTTAGCAATAAAATGTTATTGTGCATGTCAATGTGGGTTTGAAAGGTTTAGCTAGCGGAGGATTTTAATTAATCTGGTTACTCACCTCGACAGGCTAATGCATTAATAAATGATTGCAACAAACACTAAGTACAGGTTAAATAAATTAACTGTAAACCTTAAATAAATGATCAACGCTTTTTTAACAAGGTATCATCTAATTACGAATTATAAATGGATGATGAATATTATGAAAAATTATACTGCTTTACAATGAGTCCATTTATATAAAGCATATTGTAACGGCCCAGGAGCTTCAACAACTACATGAGCGGAGACCTGGCTTTGCACTTGCATTACTCTGGCATCATGCATCATATAATAAAGCCGACATCTGTGTACTTATTCTTTAACAAGGGGAGAACCAATATCAGAACGCCAACACCAACAATAAGCACCAGTCCAACCAACTTGACAAGAAGAAGTTCAAGGAACTAAGGAATGACGTTTACACATACAACATTCATGACGTCATACCTCAGGATTATAGTTTACGCGAAAGAAGAAAACTGTTCTACAGAAAAACATTGCCGCTCACCGGACAGTGATTATATTGAGCGAATCAGTTTTCATTTCTTAAATTAAGAAATGAGCAAAAAGGAAAGACTAGTAAGAGCGTTGATCGACCAGAAAATATTAAGATAAAATGGCTTCAAGAAAATGGTCAGAGTAATGACATTCATTAATAACATAGTTACGATGCCTAGTAAACAATACAGAACAAGATTATATTTTTAAAAATACTGTTAGAAAAACAACAACAAAGCTTTAATTTAGCCTAGTTATATCAATTAGTTTAAAATCAGTCATATAATTAAATTTGTAATTGATCTAGACTAACAATAATAAAGAAGAAGAAATAAGTGTGAATGCTACAGTATTCGCGTTTTAAATGCATTTAGAAAAAACAACAACTGAAGATCTGAATTCAAACTCAAACTCAAACCTCTTCAAAACAAAGTTGATATAATCTTTGTAAAAATAGGTCTCTCGTTTCGTCGGATTTCAGATATAACACAAAATTGTAGTATGACTCTGACTTATTTTAGAGGACGAAATAGGGTTTGTTGGACTATCCGTTTCATTTCTTTTAATAAAAGGTATTGGGCCGGAAGTGGCTTTTTTCCTTATATATCTTTGCATTTTTCAGTTCTCTCTTTAAAATAAACTGACATTATTATGCTATAATTTTAAGTCTACCTGATAGAGAAAACAATTCACCACAAAAATACGGGTAGTTGGGCTATAAACCGATAGAGCCTATAAAAAGAAAAGACCTGAAACTAGCGCGTTAAACTACACATTTACAGTACTTTATTTGATGAGTATTTTACCCAAGATCTGTGTAGTTTTTTTTAGGACTAATCAAGTACCCGGCATTTTCCGATACACAATTTCATACACAAAATAATTGTTGAAAAAAATTGTTATGATTTTAAACTTTAAATGATTAGTTAAAAATGTGTTACTCTAATCAATTTTGAATATTATTTTGTTATGAATGTCACTGTCTATTTTGTGTCTGTTCTAGTTTCTTACATTTTTCTTGAGTTAAGGGGTCGTTTTTTCTCCAAATGGGTATACCTGATTTCTCCAAGCAGCCTTTCTAAAATATTGGTCCTAAATAATGCTATGTTCATAAACGAAAAATCGCATGGCTGCATTATGATAAATGTACGTGTTAGTTCAATATATTTTATATTACTAGTTAACTATAAATAACTGCATAAATAGACATAAGTTTAATGTTTTTCTGTTAGACAAAGTCACATGGTAAATTTTTGTTTATATCCTTATTCTAAAAAGGAATTATAAATAAAATTATACAGTAAAAATAATCACTAAGTATTTTTTTATAGTTTTAATAGTTTTGAAAGTCTAACTGATAAGATTACAAAGAGAGTTTGTGTTTTTGCAAATGTACACAAGGTACACTATGAGTTTCTTCTAACTGTTTTGAAATAAGTGTAAAAATGTAGGCTTCGATATTTTTAGCCTAAATTTAAGAAGTTACAAACTTCAAACAACTAATATATTGCCTCTTCCATAAAACTTTGTATTTAAAAAATAAATTTATCCAATGCTCGAGATCCTGCTTGTATACTTATGCCCTATATGAATCGATTCGGTATTAATGTATTAAGTACCTCCGCAAAAAAAAAGTTAAATGAAAGAAGATTGAGATATACATATATTTTTGTTACGGTACTCATCGGTACGGGGTACCGGCACCTTTTTTCAATGTTGGGAAAAATTATTACTTTTCTTGTATTTCAACGTTATTATTAGTTGAAAGTTAGGCAATCTATCACTGAGTAACGGCATCTATTTTTTTTTTTACAAAAAAATATCACTTTATATATGTATACTTTGTATAGAGCTTACTTTCAGCCGACATGCCATATTATTAACAACACCTATATATGAAAGTCTCAATCATCTAGAGTCTTAGACAGTCATTATTTTAGACTAAATTTAAGTAGAGTCTAGACCTAGATCTAGTAGGCCGATTACAATTTTAAAAAAAATCAGTCATTAGATATCAATAGCAATTGTATTATTAGGTCTAAGCATTGAAAAATAAATCTATTAATAAACTATAATAGATCTAATCATCTAAATCTAAGTAGGCCTACTAACTTTATAAATAAGTAGAAGTATTATAATGAATATTGTATAGATCTAGATTGACTAGATAAAAGATAGATCTATAGATAGATCTCTAGTCTAGTTGATTAAGTATAGAGTATGGTAAATGTATTACAGTATTATTAGATCTATGTCATATGTCTATATCTAATAATATATTAATTAATAAACTTTAGTCTTTAGTAATATCTAGAATTTATTCTAATAAAAACTGACTATAGGCATAGCATAGGCTAGACTCGGCAATTTAATCTCAAGATAGAATCTATACTATTACTAGATCTATTCGATTTTTATATTTAGATCTAGACTAGAATTTTATTATAGATCTAAATATACTAATGGAGATATGATATGCGGTGTTAGATAATAGAAAGGAACCTGGGTTTTTCTAAACTCTAGTACTTGGTATGTAGTAGTAAATAAACAACTACCTATATAAATGGTAACTAGAAATAAACAAGGTTACAAAAGACAGTTTGTGTGGAAACACAAACTCAAAATCGGCCCCCGAAGTGGTCCACCCAGGCAGGCTTCAATATTTTCAGAAAGAACATCCAAATGAAATTATATCAAAGACAAATGAGAGATAAGAATTGAGAAAGAAGGTTAACAGATCTTGTATAGTGCCCCAACGGTCCAGCAGATCAAAGGAAAGTGAATGTAAAGTTAGATGTTAACCTGGCCTAACTAGTTCCCCTTTCAGACCTCGTGGTCTATAGGTCAGATGATGTAAAGTTCATCTGTTTTTGTGGCCTACGGTTAACGAGGGTGTCATGTAGCCAGCACAACGACCAACCGCCGTTACTTTTCCCCAACTAATGTCAGGTACCCATTAGAGCTGAGTGGACTCAGAGGCGCCCAAAGATGAAAATCCCAGTCTTCACCAGGATTCGAACCCAAGACCCCCGGTTAAGAAGCCAAGCGCTTCACCGCTCAGCCACCGCGCCTCCTATGGCCTAACTGATGTCTTATAATTGATCTAATTGTTGTGAAAAAGCTCAATCTCTTTTTCGAATCCTCAAAAAAAAAAAAATAAAAAAAAAATATTCCTCAATTAAAAAAATGTTCAGGTAAATGAAGTTTACAAGATTACTATTCGGTTTAAATTAGGTTTAACTTATAATGCATACTAATTAGCTTTTTCTCTTAAAAAAACTACTTGCATAACTGATTTTAAAAATTAGATTTTTCGCTTTCAGAAAAAAAAAAAGTAGCCGTTGCATCAGAACTTTGAATGGTCTAAAATATTGTGATGTCGGATTTTCAATATCTTTTCTAGTTTACGAGATCTAAACGGGACGGACGGACAGACGGACAGACATTTCGCACAAAACTAATAGCGTCTTTTCCCTTTCGGGGGCCGCTAAAAATCTATATTTATCGTAGTATATATAGGTCTGTGGTTGTAAATTATATAGCCTTCGTAACTTCTTCTTTTGTAATTTCTTTTACAGAAAAATTGGGCTTTTCGCGTTTGACACATATATAATTTTTATGTTCAGCAACAAACCCTATTTAGAGCCTAGGAAACGCTATGCAACTCAATCGATAATAGTTAGGATATGACAAATTTTGTCACTACCAATATAAATTTTACCACGCGATGTACGCTATAAAGAATTATAAGCCATACATGCCGGTAAACCAAATTTTTAAAGCACTTTAAGATTTTTACAATTTAACAGAACAATTTAACAGACAGACAGCAACAAATATATATATATATATATATATATATATATATATATATATATATATATATATATATATATATATATATATATATATATATATATATATATATATATATATATTTCCCTTTTTTTTTAGAATATTTTGTTTCGCTTTATAGAAAATTTCGAAATACTTTTTATAACCACAATTGATATTATTGTATGACTTTATAAAATCAACAGACAACGTCCTTATATACGATTTCTGACAAGAAATAGACTTTTTAAAGTGTTTGCATATTTAGGACTCGTTAAAACATACAAAATAAAATTAAATGACGAATTAATGATATAAAAAATTTGTTCAGCATTCACAAGCAATAGATACGATTTATATGTTAAATGAAATATTGATCTGTTTACAGCTAATAACGTGTCAAGAATTCCAGATGGAACAAGTACAAAACATATCAAGAATGTTGATAAACATAAACTTATTTTGACTGATCGTATTTCTTTTAGTCTCTTATATTTAGCTTCCTCCGAAATGTTGTGTATATTTTTTAAAGACATTTTGATTTTTGTTATTGTCATTAAAGAACAAGCAATTACAATGACGATTGGGATAACCATGGAACAAATGTTCATCAATATACTTGTGTAAAAATTAATCAAAAAGTCGTAGTTTTCGAAAAAAAAATGTGTTCCATATCTCCATATTTCAGTGACATTGTCTACAACACCTGTGTCAAGATATGCGAAACAGTACATAGGAGTGAGAAGGGAAAAAAGAATTAAGACAATACAGACTGCAATTACTTTGACTCTAAAACATGTTACAATTCTAGAAACTTGAAATGGAAAACAAACAGCAAACATTCTTTCTACAGATAACATAGTGATAAAATATGTGCTGGAAAATAAAGAAGTGACTTTTATAGTATCAAAGTAAAAAAAATAGTATGACAAAAAAGTAACAGATAAATGTTTATCAATATAAAAAACAATGTTAGAAAGGCGAAATGCAACAAAGCAGAAAGAATAAATCAAATCTGACACAGACAAATACACAAGTATTAAATTTGTTGTATCTCTCATACCATACTGTGACAGAACACAAATATTTAAACCATTACCAACTAAACCCAGCCATGCAAGGAACTGAGATAGGACACAATTGATCAAAATGTCTAAAGCAATATAAACTGTGTCACTGAGATCTGGTAAGAAGTCTGTATCCACTTCGTGCTCCTTTGTTCCTTGTGTGACGTTCATTTTAAGCTGTAAAAAGAAAGCAAAGTATTTCAATTAGCTATTGAATTTAAAAATTCTTTAATTGTTACTATGTATACGCCAAAATGCTTGCTATTTATGGATTTGTCTACATGTAAGAAAATCTCAATTTGTTAATCTCCAATCAATTTTGAACTGAAAAAAAAAACAATATAATAAACTCATATAAATGGAATACTAAAACACTAGAGCAGAAAATGGTTACTCCCATGGTATAGACCACCGACACACTTCCCAGGTCGCTCCAGGTCCTCAATACAGTTCACTGGTAGCACGAAGGATGGTTCTTAGTCTCATACAGCTCAGACTCCCATAACCTGCAGATCACTTCAGCCGGATCTAAAACTGTCCTTCATTTCATATCAACATGTCGTCTCTTCCTCGTGTTGAACGGCGCCATGATGGGCACCATCACTGTGGTCGCGGGGTTATAACATTGCTTCCTTTTTTAGTTCTCTACACCCTGATTAGATTCATGCGGATGGCAAGGTAGTGGAAGTTGGTTTGTGCTGGTGGAGGACGGTTGGGGAGCCACAGACTGCAGAGAACGGGTTCTCTAGGATGCCATCTGCATTATCCTCTACAGGTGCCGCTTTCTCTAGTTGGCCATTTTCTTCTTGAGACGATGTCTTGATCGTGGCTTCGACCTCTTCGTGGCCGTTGTCGCTGACGCAAACCACCTGACACATATAGAGGTAGTGGCTATCCCTGAAGTTGTCATAATGGCAGTTGGTCCTGCAAGCATCTTTAGCAGACCTTCTCGATGGACGTCCTGTGACATAGTAGTTGGCCCACAGCCGTGGTTTCAAGCACATTGTCATTCTCAGCCATCGTGCCTCTTCATTATACTTTTTTGTTATTGTCAGCCGCGTCACTCACGTATGTTCATAAAGCACCATAGCAATATTCTTTATGGAAATGTTTGTACTCCAAGTAACCCCAAGCATCAGATATCGCTGGAAATGATTCACCATTGTTCGTGTTACTCTCACCGGTGAGACCACTTACATAAAAGGATCGGACGCAGGCCCAACGTTGTCTTGATCTATCTTATAGCTGTTGCAGCAAAAGTTTCAGTCGCATAGAAGACTTCTCTTATTTCTTATGCTGTCTCATTCTTTTCATTTGTGTACTTATTAAGATCGTCACACCAATTGTTGTCACATTTCTCGTCTTGAAAGTCATAATGGTAGGACTTATCATTGTCACAAACAGCAATAATACCAGTAACGCATTTTTTTAAACTAGGCCTACCAGTTTAGCCAAGTCTCGAATAAACAATGGTTCGTTATTAAATAATGTTAAACTTTTCTCTCTCAAAAGTTCGATCTGGCCTTGCACGGTATCCATCAGTTTTTACATGGAATAATTCATCAAATCTTGTAAGGTACTAATTTGCTCCATTCTTTCCCGTAACAGTTCCTGAATAATGTTCTGCAGATTGCCAATATCTGGATCCACCTCAAATAGGTATATCTCGGGATCAACCTCCCCTCAGGTCTTGCCGAAGACGTATTCTCGTCCTTTCTTTGTCTTAGACAATCTTCAGCTCTCTGGCTCAGGTGTACTCCTTTAACTGTTTGTAGCCGTCTAGCTTCCTCGGCCCAAATCCAACTTCTTAAACCAATTATTATTAATTTAGGAGGCAAGCACTCAATGAAAGGAAGTAATAATTGATGTATTTATTTACAGTTATAAATTCAAGAGGAAGGATTGATTTAGATCCGACTCAAGCTATCTACAAGTTATGGGAGTCTGAGCTTTCTTGGAAATAAAACCTTCCTTTGTGCTACCAGAGGCCCTGAAGCGACTCTGGGAAGTGTGTCGGTGGTCTGTGCTAATGTTTAGGTAAAAAAGGACTTGAACAACTTAATACAAGACTCCCTTTGACTTGATAGCTGAAGTCCATGTCTCACTGTGTATTTCAAAACTGTAAATATAAACAACGTTTTTTTTTATCTCCTGTCGTTGAGTGCTTGCCTGAGAGTTACTACAGTATTATTACAATAACAATGAAAAAATAGCCTTTAAATAAATTTTGAAAAATGGATAATTGTCAAAATAAAGCTGAGTCCCATATATCCAAATTTCTCTAACACTGTCTAAAATACCATTGTCTAAATATGAGAAGACATACATTGGAGAAAAAAAGTGTTACAATTCTAGAAACTTGAAATGGAAAACAAACAGCAAACATTCTTTCAACAGATAACATTGTGATACAAAACAAAGATACAATATTAATCGTATCAAAAAATTGGACATTGTATGAACTTAGAGATACTGATAAATGTGTATTGAAATACAAAACCACATCAGGAATTCTGTGTAAAATGGTTAGAAATGAAAAAATCCAATCCGACACAGCCAGATACAGAATTAATAAATTAGTTGTATCTTTGAGTCCTTGTTGAGACAAAAACAACCCAGAAGATTACCTTACAATATATCATAATAATGCTGTTTCCTACATAGATCACGCTCAATAGCATGAATAAACAAATGTTTCAATCTATCTACGATAATTGTTGTCCTCAAGTAATTCTTCATTAGTTTGAGGCACGAGAAGCTTCTTATACTAGATTGCACAATTACGGGTATTGCATAATGCCGTTTTTTTTATCGCGCGTAGGATAGGCGTTTTCCTTATTGAATGACACCAAAAATGACAATTTTGTCTATATATTTCAGGAGATTTGTATGAGTTTTCTAAAGATTTTAATAATTTTCGGATATTTCCAGGACTTTTTCGTATATTGCAATTTCGGGAGATTTCCAGGAGCTCCTGGTAAATCAACAAGAGGCCGCGGGAAATCTGTTATAAGTTGTAAAATGGTTTAATTTAATAATTTATACACCTAGAATTAGCGCGGGTCCTCTGAAAGTTCGTGGCCCACGGCGGTCGCATAAGTTGCAGTGGCCTAAGGCCAGCTCTGCAAAATAGTGGTGTATGCTACTAGTATTCTTTATTCACCATCGTGTAATGTTACTTTTGTGTAGTTTTTATTTTAATCTAAAGTATCTACTCTAAAAATAAAATATATTTATTTGTTAAGAATCATTGAAATGGCATGCTATATTAAGAATATATTCATAAAATGCAGTAGTTCAGCAAAAATCATTCATTGGTGTTTTAAAGTAAAAAATAACGTCTTAAATCTGTTGAAGAGATAGATAGATAGATAGATAGAGATAGACAGACAGATAGATACTTAGATAGATAGATAGATAGATAGATAGATAGATAGATAGATAGATAGATAGATAGATAGATAGATAGATAGATATTAAAATAGATAGATAGAAAGATAGATAGATAGATAGATAGATAGATAGATAGATAGATAGATAGATAGATAGATAGATAGATAGATAGATAGATAGATAGATAGATAGATTAAATGATTGATTGATTGATAGATAGATAGATAGATAGATTAAATGATTGATTGATTGATTGATTGAATGATATGTCTAGGGAGACATGACAAATCACTGTACATGTACATGATTGAATTTTTTGTTTCCCTTGTTACGCTAAAACTATTTCAAATATCTATGAATTTATAAACTCTTACAAACAAACTGATCATATTTTGTTCGAAGTTATGATTACAATTTGTGATTGAGGCAAACCAAAAAATATTTTGTTTCTAATTTCTAGGAAATTCACCTAAGCGGTCAGCGGTATGTGAAAGACTGGTAGATGTAAGAAGTACAATTAATATATTGTTATCCCTTAACGATAAATAAAATTACTTTCAAACTATTAGAGGGTTTTATAATGATGTTTGACCATTCGGAAAATAAAACTTTAAACAATATATAAATAAAGAATATAGCTTATCAACTCGATTGTATAAAATCGCTGTAGTAGCTTTTTTTTAAAATGGTAACCTTGATAGTTTTCGCAAAAATGTAAAACATATTAAAATGTTCTTTGGTGTAATGTCTAATATCTAAATTATTATTTTGGCATTTACAATATCCGTAGATTAAATAAAACTAGGAAATTTTACTAAATATACTTTTATATGTTTGTTTTTTTATCCATTGAGAATTTATGATAGAACAATAAGCACTAATGAACATTATCAAGCTCTATTTATGCTAATAGTATATCGGTGTGAATGAATATTATCGTATGGAACAATACATAGTTGAACAGAGCATGCCTTTTTAGTTGTTAACAAATTGTTTATCAATATTCACATAATTCAGAGTATGAAAAAGCAAAGTGGCGTTTTCTTACTACATGATATTCTTTCTTGTATTTGTAATGAAAAATTATCTTAACAATGAAAGCTCTTATAATAGTGCCGAAATAAAATGGATCTATACTAACAGTTATAAAAAATGTTGTGTATGTACCAAATGAATGCAGTCGCTTGTAACAAGTTAGCACATGTTTTTGTTAATGGACCTCATTCACCAATCGTAATCAAACAACATTTAGCCACGTGATAATATTGATAAAACAATGAAAATTATGTATCTATTGACAGCCTTTATGGATTGTGTAATTTGTATAGAAGATATAGAGAACCACGTGGCAAAATGTTGTTTGTTTACGATTGGTAAATGAGGTCCATTAGATTTAAAGTTATATTCAGATCTATGTAGAAATTAACATAAACTGAACAAAAACTGGAAAGAAGAAAGCTACGCACCAAAATATTGTTAATAAGTTATTAAAGCGGAGAAAAATCTGGTCCGGATAACTACAGACCAGTATCACTCACCAACATCACATGTAAAATACTTGAACACATAATATGTAGCAACATCATACATCGTTTAGACAAACATAATGTCCTTATTCCATACAAACATGGTTTTTAGTAAATATAGATCATGTGATACTCAACTAATAGTATTAATTGGTGAATTTTCAAAGGCATTAGACAATAATAAGCAAATAGATGCAATTTTATTAGACTTTTTAAAGCCATTCGACAAAGTTCACCACCATAGCCTGCTTAAAAAACGAAAATACTTTGTCATTAAGGGTTTATTCATTCCATTCATTGGCCTCCTTCAGTCGTAGAACGACTATGGTTCATCTCAGAGAACACTTCCTCATGTGGCTGTGGAGCCCTATTTTGGAGAGACACTCCCGTCCACAGATAGCGCAGGTTAAGGTGGCTTTAGCTTCGGTGGTAGAGGAGCTGGCCGTTTTTCGGATTGTACGTTTTTCTTCCTGAGCTGAGACCCATGTACTTTCACTGTCCATAGCTTTCTTGGTCACTGTCTCACGTGGGTTTATTACATCAATGGATTCAGGATTGTCTAACATGAAGAAAACAATGAAATAAAAAATGGCTACAAATCAACACCAATAATAGTTAACTCAGGTGTCTTCGACCCACTGGCGGATCCAGATCTATATATATATATATGCTGTACGCACGTTTATGCATAGGGTTAGGGTTTACTGGGCGTTAGGGTTAGGGTTTGGAAAAAAATCGCCCCCCCCCCCACTCCAAAGTTCTGGATCCGCCAGTGCTTGACCTGCTACTTTTTCTAATTTACATAAAAATCCACTAACTTAGATTATTTAGGAATAAAAAGTTAGATTATTTGGAAAATGATTGTATAATGTGAGCTGACGCTCCCAGATCTATTTTTGTATATTTTTATTTTTAATTTCTTTAGTTTATATAGACTAGTTCTAAACTGCATGTGTGCACTCCCGCCAGCTCTTTAACTTTAAAGTTAGTTTGTATGGGCCATGACCTGACTCTATAAATAGAATGGGCACTGCAGGTTTTTGTTCTTTTTTCGGTGTTGACCACTGGTCTGTGCTTGACTAGCTGGTCTGACGTGACCAAGCAGTGAGTTAGAAAGTTCTTTTTAGTGTTGTTCTGTGTGGACTGCCTGTAAGTTGAGGAATTGTTTTATTTTTACTTTAGTTATTTTTAATTAAGATTGATTGCTTTTAGATTTGTTTTTATTAATTAATATGAGAACAGATTAGTGCGGTTGCATCACCTGCTAATTAATTAGCCATTGTCTATGATGGAACCGGAATCTCCCCCCCCCCCCCAGCCATCCTTAGTAATGTAGATATTCTTTATTTCTATATCATGTGTAAATATTTAAATATTTTAATGTTTTGTAAGAAGTATTTTTATTATTCAACTTTTTTTTATGACTGCTTTACTTTAAGTTGGCAGATTGCTCTTATATTAATTTGATTGTACAAGATGGCTGCGCCCTACCTAGCGCTCCATGATGGCGTCTTTGTGGAGCCTAGATGTTTGTTGTTTATCAAGTATCATTAATGTATGGCTAAATGAAGGTAATTGTTATTACCTAATGCCTATATTTTGTATATGTTCTAGGCTAGGTCTAGTTTTTCAAATTTTTCTTATGTTTTTTTTTTTTTTTTTTTTGTAAATGCAGGCTATAATTTCTGCTGTGTAGCTAGTAGCCCGCGCTGCTCTGCTCTAGTCTTATGATTAGTAGCCTCTGTCTAGACTCTAGAGTCTAGATTGATGCTTTTGTAGTAAATGCTATTGGTTTTAGTGTTGGGTAATTTAGTTGATAGTTGGTTTGGTTAGTTTGTTAGTGCTTGTAGATTTAGCATCATAGATCTAGAGGGTTTTGGTTAGTCAAGTTGTTAGGTTCAATTAGTAGTGTGTATATTTATTTTATTACTGTTTTTTTTTTGTTTCATGTAAATAAATTGTATATAAGTTTGTTTTATAAATTTAGTTTGGTTGTTTCCTTTTAGTTTAGTTTAGTTAGTTAGTTGAGTTGTGTTGTCTGGTTACTTACGTGACTCTAGCCCCTTGTTCGTAGACCGACCTGCACAGATTGAGCCCACCCAGTAGCGCTAACATCTGCCAACTGCTAATAAATTTTATGTTGAGGAGAAAAAGATCTCTCAGCGCCTCCTGACCTGCTCTCATTATATATAGAACAAAAACAACAAAATATACTAAAATTAAAAAAAAAATTTAGAAGAATTACAGAAATGGGAATCAAATTGAATTATGTCTTTCTACTCAGAAAATGTCAGTTATTTAGAGTAACCAAAAAAAAAAACAAATAAAAACTATTTATTTTATTCATGGTAAACCAATTACAGAGACTAGAAATCAAAATATTGTTTATTGTCGAGCAGAGTGTATGACTGTGCTTCCGTGAGTCAGAGCAACGGACAGGGCGTCGCCATAGTTATCCCAACAACTACATTGTTGACTCCACGAAATATATGTGAAGCAGTGACCATGGTTAGGAAACAAATTACAAGGGGCAAAATCAAAACAAAGCTACTGAAAAAACATGCAACTATTTTAATGACACCAGATATTGACGAGTCAACATGTCCTGCTTGTTTACGGACAGTACAAGCCACTTTTTTTTTGGCTCCATGCCATTTTTCTGCAGAGTGTGACAAGAAGCTTTAAAGAAAGATCTGGCTGAATTTTCATTAGGCTCGCAAGAATAGAGAGATAGCTATTGGGATTTTTCTTTAGCAGCTCATGAATTTTCACATTGTCTTTATCAAACCAGTCTCTACTGGGTTTACTGCTGCTCCCCACGACTGTCACGTCCTGAAGTACTGTTTTTAACTGGCTCCAGTTGAAAATTGTGTTGGTTATTGGAAGCTTTGCTATAGAGCGGAGTTCGCCCAAAAGTCGACCATGATAATGAGTTTGTCAGCAGCATCCAACGTATAATATAACTTATAACTCTCATCAGTTCAGCGTAGAATTTTTCCTTAGTATCAGTTTCTTCCTGCAGCGTGGGAATGTAAGCACTAATGATAGTGGCGAATTTAGAATCATCTAATGGTAGTCTGAGTGAAATCAGCTAGTCTAAGTGACCAACAGGGATATCTTATAGTTTCTTGGCAAGAGATGGTTTGATCATGAAATCAATTCCCGTTTGTTTGTGCTCCTTAGAGCAACTACCAGACCAGTAGAAAGTGTAAACCGCCCCTTTCTCTGTTAACAACCCTTCACCTGACAAGCGCACCTAACTAAGGCAGCTATGTCTACGTCTAACCGGGCCAACTGTAATGCTACCAGTGGCGACCAGTGCAGACTTTGAGGGTATTCACTTTTATTGCTATCCTGAAGTGTGCGGACATTCCAGCAGACGACTTTTAGAGGTATCCTTTTATCGACTATGTTGCGACTAGTCATTTGTGGGCTAGTCATAAAAAATATTGTATAGCTTCTAGCCTGCGCTGAGTATTTTTTAAATGTATAATTGGCTTGCGCAGGCGAATACCAATCTTTACACTAAATATGCACTAAATATACAGTGGCACAGACGTCTGAGACGGCTGTAAACAACAGATAGCTGTAGGCTTTATTCAGAGTTCCCATCTCTTAGGCTGTCTGCCGACCAGGACTGTAGAGCCCAGTCTGCCCAACTGTCAAATTGCAGATGTATTTCAGTCTTTTAGAACTAGATCTAGGTTGAGACTACGTGGACTGGACGTAAAAGGAAAAGATGGCGCTATTATGTGTAAAAATAGTTTTTTTTACAGACCATCCACAATGACCATTAGTATAAAATAAGTACAACTAAATAGACCTAACGAGTTTCCGACATTGCAGGCTGCACTTTACAGTTTCGTGTCATGAAATGGGCGTCTGTCTTTAAGAAGAACCAAAAAAAGCCTAGAGACAAAAACAACATAAGCTTCCGGTGGCCATCTTGAATTATTACAATTATTTGAGCAATTAATTGTGACTTAAGTCATTAAAATATTGTGCCTCAAGAAAACATCCACAAATAAGGAAGACAACTCAAGACCCCTAACAAAAAACGGTGTTGCCCTCGCGTAAAATATACACTTCACTTATAATTAAAAAGGTTTTTAAAAGTTTTGGCAAATTTCGGACTTGTACTTACGTACAAAAGAAAATTAAAAGATGAGTTAGCTATATATAAAATATTTTCTGAATCAACTATTAAATTAATGATTTCCAACGATAAATCTGATCCAATAAACTTTTGCATTAATAAATTTTCAATGATTCCAGATGGAACCAATACAAAAAACATTAAAAATGTGGATAAAAATAAAGTTATCTTTACAGAGCGCATTTCTAAACTTCTATTTGACATCGCGTAGTTTGAAATGTTTTGAATATATTTTAATGATAAATTTATTTTTATTACAATCGCAATATTGCATATCAAAACAATAATTGTGGGAATAATCATTGAATAAATATTCATAAATGTATTAAAGTAAAAATACATTAAAAAGTCATAATTGTTAAAATAGAAATAGTTTCCAAGCCGGACTGTTACTGTGACGTTATCAACTATACCAACATCTAAATAAGCTATTCCAAAGTAAGGAGATAATAAACATCCTAACACAAAAATGATCACAACAGCTGCACATTTAATTCTAAAACCTGTTACAATTCTAGAAACTTGAAATGGAAAACAAACAGCAAACATTCTTTCAACAGATAACATTGTGATCATATATGTGCTGGTAAATAATGACAAAGTTTTTATACCATCAAAAAATTGAAAATAATATGAATTTAATGTAACGAAACAATATTTGTTGAAATAAAACACAATATTCAGAATTCGGTAATAAACAGTCAATATTGAAAACATTAAATCAGAAACTGATAAAAAAGACAAAATTAAATTTGTTGTGTCTTTCATGCCATGCTTGGATAAGACGATTACATTCAGGATGTTTCCTATAACACCAAACATTCCTAGTGCTAAGGCTAAAAGACAGTTGATTAAGATATCCATCGCTTTCCAGACATCAATACTCAGCTCGATAAGATTCTTTTGTTTGAGACTTGAGTCTTGAATTTCATTAGTGGTGGAATTCATAACAAGAACTATTTCTCTACAAAAAAATAATATAATGAAAATTGCAGAATTTTTATAGCATTTTCCTTTGTTTTAAATTTATTTTGTTAGAAAAAAACAGCATATAATGTTATTAAATTACCTTTTTAACTACAATATTATTTTATCTTACAAGAAAAGCATTTTAAAAAATACCTTTTTTAAGAGACCATACGTTCATTGCACAACTTAAAATAAATAAATAAATAAATCCATGCTTTAGCAGGGTATGGAACTATTTCTTCAGCCCCGTCAGCTTTCAACGAGGTTAGCTACTGAGGTAAGAGTCTATTGTGTAAAAGTATAATAATAGTAAAAGTTCCCCTTTCAGACCTTACGATGATAAGGTCATATGTTTCTATGGCCAACGTTTAACGGGCAGGGTATCATGTGGCCAGCACAACTACCAACCTTCATTACATACCGAATCTTAAGTCACGAAATTCAAAACCTCAGACTCAGAGCTTAACCACTCAGCCAACGCGCCCCCACTAATTATATTAATTTCATTATATATAAGTAGATCTAGATCTACCGAAGCTTCTAATTTAGATCTCTTTAAGATCTGGTATAGAAATATATCTATTTCTTGATCTAAAATATAGATGTAATCTAGATTAGATTTTCGTTAAAATATAAGTAAAGCTTAGATAATCTATTAATAAGCTTGAAGCTAATAAAATCTAATAAACAACTCCGCTGACTATGCTTTATAACCAAATTAATGAAATTTAAAGTTTCTATTTCTGTACTTTGAAAAATTATAAAGCTCAAACTAAAGTCTTCCCCATGTGGACAACAAGCTAGTAATTCTCATCGATATATAACCAACAGTTAAATTTCTAGAAAAATCATTGGAGCCGTTTTTTGTTGTTGTAATATTAAGTGAGAATATTGAATTCTTTGTCTCTTAATGCCTCAACTGTTTTTAAAAGGTGATTAAAATAACTTCTTTAACTCTTAAAATGATTACTGTGTTTATTTAGTTCACTAAACATATATTTTGTAAAGTGTAGAAGTAATTTTTAAACTTTTTAATTATTTGTTGTTGTGAAGATTTTCTGTCGCTTTTGGGCGCTCAGCCAACACACAACTCAGCTCGATTCATAAACATGTTCAAAATGTCTGGAGGGTTTAAACTTGAGACATCTTGTTAGGTTCCTTAGGGGTGTACGCCATTTAGACACATGCCATTTAGACAAATGCCATTTAGACAAATGCCATTTAGACAAATGCCATTTAGACACATGCCAATTAGACACATGCCAATTAGACACATGCCATTTAGACACATGCCATTTAGACACATGCCATTTAGACATATGCCAATTAGACACATGCCATTTAGACAAATGCCATTTAGACACATGCCAATTAGACACATGCCAATTAGACACATGCCATTTAGACACATGCCATTTAGACATATGCCATTTAGACATATGCCATTTAGACACATGCCAATTAGACACATGCCATTTAGACACATGCCATTTAGACATATGCCATTTAGACACATGCCATTTAGACACATGCCATTTAGACATATGCCATTTAGACACATGCCATTTAGACACATGCCATTTAGACATATGCCATTTAGACATATGCCATTTAGACACATGCCATTTAGACATATGCCATTTAGACATATGCCATTTAGACACATGCCATTGATTAGAGAAAAAAAGAATCCAATTCGATTCCCTAACCTAACGGCAATTTGTTTACATAATCATTGTAATCTTGTTTTCTTAGAATCATAGTGTAGAAAATGACCCGCTCATCTTATGATTGCCACTGCTGAAAGACATAAAAATTGTCTAGGGTAATATGAAATGTTCTAAGCCAACCTTCTTAAACTATACGTTCTACTTAAAAAAAGAATGTCACTATTGCTCTGCATATTTCGGTGTCCTGTTAGCCTCTACTTCACTTTGAATGAAATAAGGTATAAATAGGAACTGTTAATAGAAAGTACAGAACTTAAATATATCAAGAAAGGTAGATGGGGGTCGGTTATGGGTATCATTCATCATCAGTAACATTCACGTGAGTGAATGCTTGAACGGTTCAGTTTCTCTCATCAGTGAACCCTTAAACACTGACATTTTACGCAATGTTTTATGTCACCATACAAGAGTGTATGGCTTAACAAACTTATTGAAAAGAAATTCCACATGTGATGAACAGTTGGTCAGTATGACAGACTTGAGAAATAGAAAACCTGATCTCAAATAATCTGCCTGAATTTTATGTTTTGTCTACAGGGAATTGATCTTATCTTATTGAGTGTAACAGATGTTGCATATCTGGGCAATGATACTTAATACTGAATGGCAAGCTTAACTGACCCGAAACCAAACTGTCGATGTATCTGAGAAGTACCCTTAACATGTCGTCTCAATTGAAGTTACCACGTGACCAAAATCAGTGCTATTAATAGAACCTTAAAATAGTCGTAAAGTCACATGTGTTGAAAATATTTCAATTTTAAGTTTCAGTGGAAATGGTCAATAGCAGTGTATATATATATATATCATGGGCGTAGCCAGGATTTTTTTTCGGGGGTGGGTTTTGGGGGGTTGAATTTTCTTCACACCCCCGACCCCCCCCCCCCCCCCCCGGCGAAAAAAAAATTATATGTATTTGTGTGTGTGTGTGTGTGTGTACATAATCTTTATTACATTCTGACCCTTCATTCTTTCGGAAGACGTTTATTGTGCCCTAGAATAGGTTCTTCCATGAGTTAATGAAAAAAATGTAGATTCCCCGACATTACTAGCAAAGGGGTCTGGGGGAGCTCCTAGCCCCGCCGCCAAGCACTATTTCTGATATTGAAAACCAACAAAATGCATATTCTGAGGTATCTACAGTGCATTTTCCTGCTATTAAAAAGTTCTATTTAAAAAACCTAATGTGCTATTCTTACTGACTTAGACCCTCCCTCGTAGTTCGGCGCATTTGCCATCAAGCTGTTTCCATAAAATTGTGGACTCCCCGCCATTACTAGCAAGGGGGTCTGGGGGAGCGCCAGGAGCTCCCCAGCTCGGGGCGAAGCCCCCCCGCCAAGCACTATTTCTGGTATTGAAAACCAACAAAATGCATATTCTGAGGTATCTACAGTGCATTTTCCTGCTATTAAAAAGTTTTATTTCAAAAACCCAATGTGCTATTCTTACTGACTTAGACCCTCCCACGCCGTTCGGAGCATTTGACGTCATGCAGTTTCCATAAAAATCTGTCACTGGTAATGTCTGAAGCCTCTTCCCACCTACCATGAGGACCTCCATGAATGAGTGGCGTCAAGTTGTACTAGGATATCATTGCAACTCTTCTTATGCGTAATTCATTTTGTCGGAGAACATGTCCCGCAAACTTCATGCGTCGTTCTCTCACAATCTTACTAAGGGATCGTCTCCCAGTTCGGCATAGGATTTCCTTGATTTAGATCCGATCTCTATAACTGACTCCTGAAATCTGTCTTAGCCATCTTTGTTGAGCCATATTTAGTGTTTTTCGATTTCGGTAGATGACTATTCACTGCAGTTTATTAATGGAGCCCTGCCACTGGTAAAAATGTGTAACCTCTCTTGAATACGCTCTTGGAATTAAGTGACTGTAGTTTGCATTTAGATTTTATATCGAAAAGAGAAGTTTTATCGTCAAAATCTTCTGTTGGGGGTTTTCCACCTCAAAATGCTCTGTAGGGGATCTTAGACTCAAAACCATCTGGAGGGGTTTTAAACTTTAAAAAAAAAAAGCCATCTGTAGAAGAAACTCAAAGCCCCCGATTGGCTTGGCTACGCTCAAATAATTTTAGTGTGTAATTTGCTTTTTTTTTATATTGAAGATGTATTTTTAGCACCAAACCCCTCTGAATGGGGGTTTAAACTCAAAACCCCTTTCGGCAACGCTCATAGCATTTTGAGTGCGTAATTTGCTTTTTTTCTTACACTGAAGATGACGGTGGGTTTAAACTCAAAACCCCTTTGACTACGCTCATAGATTTTAGAGTGAGTAATTTTCTTTTATTTATATTGAAGAGGTACTTTTTAGCTTCAAACTCCACTGGAGGGGGAGTTTAAACTCAAAACCCCATAGACCGCACTCATAACATTTTTAGTGTATAATTTGCTTTTTTTTTATTATTAAAAAGAGGTATTTTTTACAAGTGGGGTTTAAACTCAAAACTGAGTCAAAACCCATTTAGCTACGCTCATAACATTTTGAGTGCGTAATTAGCTTTTTTTTATATTAAAGAGGGGGTTTATCGTAAATTTTGGAAGGGGGTTTAAAATCAAAATCTTCCTTAACTGTGCTCTTGGAATTAGGGGATTGTCGTTTGCATTTTATTTTGTTTTGTTTTATAGAAGAGGGGGAGTTAACTGCAAAATCCCCAGGTAGGGGGTTTAAAACTCAAAACCCCTGGTAGGGGGTTTTAAACTCAAAACCCCTGGTAGGGGGTTTTAAACTCAAAACCCCTAGTAGGGGTTTTTAAACTCGAACCGCTCTGGTAGGGGTTTTAAACTCGAACCCCCCTGGTAGGGGTTTTTAAACTCGAACCCCCCTGGTAGGGGTTTTTAAACTCGAACCCCCCTGGGAGGGGGTTTTAAACTCAAAACCCTTTTGGTTGTGCTAGGGCAAGTGATGGTTTAGTATTAAAATCTCACCTAAAATAAACAAAATCAAAGCAAAAAAACAGTCACTAAATTCCGACTCCACCCCTTCGGGGGGGGGGGGGGATTTCATTTCGGGGGGGGTTTGAACCCCAAGACACCCCCCCCTGGCTACGCCCATGATATATATTATTAAAATCAGGATGAAAAAGAGCAAAGCAATGAGTCAAGATTTGTTGGCAATAGCCACGTGACATCTTCACAGAGATTTAATGAAGCTTAGTAATACGTAATTCTTTGTATATCTCTATACTAGCTTTAAACTATGGCCATTCATCGACTCCAAATTTTACGCATATACTGATGGGTCGGCATCAACAGACTCTGGAAGAGCTGACTATGGAGCCTACATTAAGTATTTTGCCTCTAACTCAGTTAAAGTCTTTAAACCATGTGGTAGTGTTTGCAGTTTTGATGCTGAGGCCATGGCAGTCTCTGAAGCCTTAAAGTCATTGACTCTCAACTCGGCCAGGGACAGATTGTTGTAGTCACTGACTCAAAACCTGTAATACAGGCTTTACAAATCCCTGGGCCATAAACCCCACTGTCATCATGGTTTCACACAACATAAATCAACTATGACACCCTTGTAATAATGCAGTGGGTAGCGAGTCACATATTACAGACTCCTTGGCCGACAGGAAAGGTTAACTCCACTTACCGAGTAAGGTGTGAATTTTCATCATGTTCTGGCAACAATAAAAAGAAATAGAAATGAAAAAATGGTTTAAGTGCTAGGGCATATCTAAAAAAAACGAGAAATCTGAGAGCGCATGAGGCGCCCTGACTTGGGCAGAGTTGCGTTTACACGTAAAATAATTATCCCGGATACCCCCTCCCCCCCCCCCTAACTGGTCTACACATGAGATTGGATAGTAACACTCTGAGCATGCTATAAGCATGAAAGTAGCGCTATATAAAAGCTATAATTTTTCTATATTTGAGCACCATCTCTTTTATACTCAGCCAAATGATTCTCTGCGTTGAAATATTTAGTCGGTTATATAATATTTATTTTGTCCGGAGACACCTAGTTTGTTTGTTGTTGTTTTTTTCTCTCGTCCAATAAAATGGCCTGCATATAAAGCTCCGCCCACAAATACCTCTGACGTGCATTCTTGCATCTCTTAAGGTCAATGTTGTTTTTTTTTGTTTGTGTTGTTTTTTTACCGGAATCCTACCCCCCCCCTTTCACACACACACACACACACCATTCTTTTCCCTCCAATGAAATGTACCTCATAATTCAATGATTTTAGATAGTTCCAGATAGATTTGTGAGTTATATAATAAAAATAAAGCTTGTTCCATGTAAAGTAGGACTCAGATTCCGGACTTAACTCAGTACAATTTTTTTTTAATAAACAAATTTGAACTTATAGAAAAATAATGAAATATTTGTTATTTTTATTTTTATTATATTTATATCATTATAGATGGTAAGATCGTTATTTTGTGACTGCAATAGTTTTATATGTCAATAAAAATTAATATCTAAGGTTTAAACAAACAATTTGTTTTGATCGACGCAATCCTTCAGGATTAAGAAGTAAGCCTACCTTCCCAAAACTTAAAATTTATTACTCAAGTCGAAGAAAATATTATCCAGTAAAGTAACACAATATATATGTATCTTATAATTTATGTCTTTTTAAAAAATAGCAATGCAGATTTTTTCAATGAGTGTTGTCCGTCCCTGAGTGCCTTCCTCTTTTTAATCCAATAAAAACAATGTTTTGTAATTAGATGTAAAATACGCATTTAAAAAGTTGTTAATGTTAAAACATGAAGTGCATTGTGTTCCATAGTACCAAGCCATTATCTCACTTTATGTAATAATGTAATCGTAATACAAAGACTTGCTTTGATCTCAGCTGAGACAAGAAACAGGTGATTCTGGTGTTACAAAGAAATGGTTGATACACAATCACCTGAACTACCTGTGTCTGTCTGAACCACAAACTGCAGCCAATCAATGCCCAGACACTCAACTTTGTTTTGTGATTAGCTGTGTGTGGGACTGAATAGTGATTGTGATCAAATCTTCCTTTCACTTTTTAAATCAACACCAATTTACAGATTACATCATCTTTACTTAAAAGTTTGACCTTTAGAAAAAAAAAAAACAATCAACGATATTGTACTAACAAGAAGTCATGGCAGAAGACGGCTGTGAAAAAAAAACGACATCTTTTACAAAATATTAAAATCTTTTAAGAAAATAAAAATCGCATAACACAAGCCTAACTACAAGTAGTTAAAAAGGATTTAATTGGTAGCAAGTTTGAGAACAGTGAAGTCTGTGATTAGCTAGATGGCACTATATACAAGTAGCACATAACACCCTCGTTAACTGTAGGCCAAAGAAACAGATAACCTTTATATAATCTGCTCTATAGATTGCGTGGTCTGAAAGGGAAATTTTACAATTACTTTAAAGTATTATGCTATCGTCTGCAAATAATCTGACTTTTGTTTCTGAACTAATGCGATTTAGTATACCATTTATGTGGATCTGTTCCTTGGGGTACACCTGAGTTAACTGTTCTTGGTGTCGATTTGGAGCACATTAATAATTACAGTTTGTTCTCTCCCTATCAAAAAAATCCTGAATCTATTGATGTAATGAAACATCAATGTCAAAATGTTTTTTAGCAAGCTATGGTGGTAAAAATTTGAGAAAAGGCCTAGAAAAATCGTATATGATAGCTTTTGAGAAATCATCAATTAGTCCTATTAGTTGTGTTTCACATTATCTATATTTCCTAAAACCATGTGGAATGCAGTAAGGACATTATGTTTGTCTAGGTTGGCTTATGATGTAGCTACATATTATGTATTGTAGGATTTTACATGTGATTCTAGTTAGTGATACTGGTCCACTAGCGGATTCAGAACTTTGGAGTGGGGGGGGGGGGCGATTTTTTTCCAAACCCTAACCCTAACGCCCAGTAAACCCTAACCCTAAGCATAAGCGTGCGTACAGCGCGCGCGCGCACACACACACACACATATATATATATATATATATATATATATATATATATATATATATATATATATTATTTCTCAACCTTCGGCGAAAAACAAAACAACTGGGGCAGAGCTATAAGGCCCCGACGACAAAAGTGTTTTCTTGCTTTTTTCACTGTAGAAACGTATTCTCCTGACAAGTACACCTCATTATACATCAATGGAATTCGGGGCGAAGCCCCGACGCCAAAAGCGTTTTCTTGCATTCTTCACTGCAGAAACGCATTCTCCTGACATCTACCGCTCATTATTCATCAATGGAGTTCGGGGCGAAGCCCCGAAGCCCAAAGCGTTTTCTTGCATTCCTCACTGCAGAAACGCATTCTCCTGACATCTACCGCTCATTATTCATCAATGGAGTTCGGGGCGAAGCCCCGACGCCAAAAGCGTTTTCTTGCATTCCTCACTGCAGAAACGCATTCTCCTGACATCTACCGCTCATTATTCATCAATGGAGTTCGGGGCGAAGCCCCGAAGCCCAAAGCGTTTTCTTGCATTCCTCACTGCAGAAACGCATTCTCCTGACATCTACCGCTCATTATTCATCAATGGAGTTCGGGGCGAAGCCCCGACGCCAAAAGCGTTTTCTTGCATTCCTCACTGCAGAAACGCATTCTCCTGACATCTACCGCTCATTATTCATCAATGGAGTTCGGGGCGAAGCCCCGAAGCCCAAAGCGTTTTCTTGCATTCCTCACTGCAGAAACGCATTCTCCTGACATCTACCGCTCATTATTCATCAATGGAGTTCGGGGCGAAGCCCCGACGCCAAAAGCGTTTTCTTGCATTCCTCACTGCAGAAACGCATTCTCCTGACATCTACCGCTCATTATTCATCAATGGAGTTCGGGGCGAAGCCCCGAAGCCCAAAGCGTTTTCTTGCATTCCTCACTGCAGAAACGTATTCTCCTGACCTAAAGCTCATTATTCATACTATTAAAAAAAGGACCTTTCGAATAATGTTGTACTTGAAAAATATTCTAATATAAATTTATGGGCCCATAATACATTGCAAATAAAACTGATTTGTTCCTTGAAAAGATAGGATACCCCACATATTTAGCTTTTTGCTTTGAGGATCGCCGCCGAAAAAAAAAATTATTCGATAAATAGTATTTAAGAAAATATAAGTATAAATTGTGAGTTATAGTCCCAAATTTATTTAACTAGAAAAATATCAGATTGAGTTAAGGTTGGGAAAAGGCGACTATGAAAACACTATTTGAGTTTAGAACTCATCTCAATCATGACTTTTATACTGAAAAATTTCGTTTGAATTATAACTTTTCCAATGGAAAGTCTTTCTTAAAATAATTATGATAAATTCATGTGAAATTATATAAATAAACTCTGTCTGGAAATGGGAGGGGCGGTAGAGTGAAAACGATTAATCTTCGCTTCTTTAATAATTTCTGCTAAAGATTGCATTTGGCATTAAAGAATAGGGGTGGGGCGACTCGATATAAGAATTTAATTTATAGTGTATATAAATTATATTAGTGACAGATTTTTTTTTTATTTTGTAATTTCTTAAGTTTAATACAAAAAGAAAAAGTATTGATTTTTCCGATGGGGGTAATGTGATTGCATGTATCGCCCCTCCCAACTGGTACAACCCTTTTTCATTTAAATTTACTAATGATACAATTTGAGATTAGAGTAGGCCTATGGTACGACATAATATACAATGGGTCACATACCAATACGTAGTTTATATTATATAGATATTCAACTAATTTTGTTCACAAACTATGATTCTACACAAAAATAGGACCGCCCCCCCCAGCACTCAGAGGGCTAGAGTGGGGAGGGCAGTACATGCAATTGCCCCCCCACCTCACCCCACCGAATCGGCCAAAATACCAGAAAGGGAGCGACATAATATAAAATGTATATATTAATTCAACTAATTTTGTTCACAAACTATGATTTCTCCATAAAAACGGACCGCCCCCCCCCCACTCAAAGGTTTAGGTGGGAAGGGCAGTAGAGGTATTCGCCCCCCCCCCCCCCACACACACCAATCGGCAAACAGGAAACGACATAAAGATCGGTTAAAATATCAATAACAAGTTTTAATAATATAGATATTTAATTGATTTTGTTAGCAAGCTGTGATTTCTACAAACAAATCGGACCGCCCCCCCCCACTCGAAAGTGAAGGGGGGGGCGTTATTAATACCATCGCCCCCTCCCGACCCCACCAAATCGGCCAACATACTAGAGGGGGGGGGCGAAATAATCTAAAAATGTTGTGACGTTGCAGGTCAGTGTTCAGGCCATCTATAACCAATGGTCTCAGCTTGCATTGGGCGCTATTTGTTGTCACGATTATAGTGTCTGTTTTACGTTAAACTTAATTTCCTCTATTGTTTTTTAAGCGGACGTTCTGACTGTAGGCCTAGATTTGTTTCTGCTCTACAGTTTTCACTGTTTCCATGTTTTAACGGTACGTTAGTACAAATAGGTATTAATCAGCCTGATATTTCGAAACAGATGTTGCTAATGAAAGTTTTGTGGCGGCATCGCTAGATCTAAGTTTTTCTTTCTTTCATGATATTAGGCTTGGGGCGGTGGGCTCGACACTTAGATCACAAACAGCAAACGTTCTATCTACAGATATTAGGCTTGGGGCGGTGAGCTCGACACTTAGATCACAAACAGCAAACGTTCTATCTACAGATATTAGGCTTGGGGCGGTGAGCTCGACACTTAGATCACAAAGAGCAAACGTTCTATCTACAGATATTAGGCTTGGGGTGGTGAGCTCGACACTTAGATCACAAACAGCAAACGTTCTATCTACAGATATTAGGCTTGGGGTGGTGAGCTCGACACTTAGATCACAAACAGCAAACGTTCTATCTACAGATATTAGGCTTGGGGTGGTGAGCTCGACACTTGGATCACAAACAGCAAACGTTCTATCTACAGATATTAGGCTTGGGGTGGTGAGCTCGACACTTAGATCACAAACAGTAAACGTTCTATCTACAGATATTAGGCTTGGGGTGGTGAGCTCGACACTTGGATCACAAACAGTAAACGTTCTATCTACAGATATTAGGCTTGGGGCGGTGGGCTCGACACTTGGATCACAAACAGTAAACGTTCTATCTACAGATATTAGGCTTGGGGTGGTGAGCTCGACACTTGGATCACAAACAGCAAACGTTCTATCTACAGATATTAGGCTTGGGGTGGTGAGCTCGACACTTAGATCACAAAGAGCAAACGTTCTATCTACAGATATTAGGCTTGGGGTGGTGAGCTCGACACTTAGATCACAAACAGCAAACGTTCTATCTACAGATATTAGGCTTGGGGTGGTGAGCTCGACACTTAGATCACAAACAGTAAACGTTCTATCTACAGATATTAGGCTTGGGGTGGTGAGCTCGACACTTGGATCACAAACAGCAAACGTTCTATCTACAGATATTAGGCTTGGGGTGGTGAGCTCGACACTTAGATCACAAAGAGCAAACGTTCTATCTACAGATATTAGGCTTGGGGTGGTGAGCTCGACACTTAGATCACAAACAGCAAACGTTCTATCTACAGATATTAGGCTTGGGTGGTGAGCTCGACACTTAGATCACAAACAGCAAACGTTCTATCTACAGATATTAGGCTTGGGGCGGTGAGCTCGACACTTAGATCACAAAGAGCAAACGTTCTATCTACAGATATTAGGCTTGGGGCGGTGAGCTCGACACTTGGATCACAAACAGCAAACGTTCTATCTACAGATATTAGGCTTGGGGTGGTGAGCTCGACACTTGGATCACAAACAGCAAACGTTCTATCTACAGATATTAGGCTTGGGGTGGTGAGCTCGACACTTGGATCACAAACAGCAAACGTTCTATCTACAGATATTAGGCTTGGGGCTGTGAGCTCGACACTTGGATCACAAACAGCAAACGTTCTATCTACAGATATTAGGCTTGGGGCTGTGAGCTCGACACTTGGATCACAAACAGCAAACGTTCTATCTACAGATATTAGGCTTGGGGTGGTGAGCTCGACACTTGGATCACAAACAGCAAACGTTCTATCTACAGATATTAGGCTTGGGGCTGTGAGCTCGACACTTGGATCACAAACAGCAAACGTTCTATCTACAGATATTAGGCTTGGGGTGGTGAGCTCGACACTTAGATCACAAAGAGCAAACGTTCTATCTACAGATATTAGGCTTGGGGTGGTGAGCTCGACACTTGGATCACAAACAGCAAACGTTCTATCTACAGATATTAGGCTTGGGGCGGTGAGCTCGACACTTGGATCACAAAGAGCAAACGTTCTATCTACAGATATTAGGCTTGGGGCGGTGAGCTCGACACTTGGATCACAAACAGCAAACGTTCTATCTACAGATATTAGGCTTGGGGTGGTGAGCTCGACACTTGGATCACAAACAGCAAACGTTCTATCTACAGATATTAGGCTTGGGGCGGTGAGCTCGACACTTGGATCACAAACAGCAAACGTTCTATCTACAGATATTAGGCTTGGGGCGGTGAGCTCGACACTTGGATCACAAACAGCAAACGTTCTATCTACAGATATTAGGCTTGGGGTGGTGAGCTCGACACTTAGATCACAAACAGCAAACGTTCTATCTACAGATATTAGGCTTGGGGTGGTGAGCTCGACACTTGGATCACAAACAGCAAACGTTCTATCTACAGATAACATTGATATGAAATCTGAGCTTCCAAATAAAGGTAAAAGTTTAATGCAATCAAAAAGCTGTTAGTAATAATATTTTAAATACTTTTATGACCTTGTGACTGTTTATTTAAATAAAAAAACAAACTACAATAGGAATTCGAAAAAAAAAAAGAATGAAAAAAAAGAAATAAACAAAGTCTGACACAGCCAGATACAGAAGTAATAAATTAGTTGTATCTCTCATGCATTGTCTAGACAAATGCAAATATTGAGGATATTTACGAAAATCCCAAATATAGCAAGCAAAGAGCCAAAATAGAGTTGAGCGATACGTCAAAAAACCATGTACAGTGCATCACTGGCATTTATGGTAAATGTTCTGTAGTCATCGTGACATTTACTCAAACAAATTTTAAACTTGATAATCTAAACATGAAAATATCTCAGATGTATCAAAAATTCAAAACAAAATAATAATATAAACATTAAATTTTGTTGCAAATAAACAAAATATATTAAAGACTTAAACGAAGTGTCATTTGGGCATTTTATATTATGACTATAATAGCTTTTTTTTTCCTACATGTCACGAGTGTTCCTTCAGACTTGAAAAAAAGTCTACTTCCCAGTCCTAACATCCTGCAGGACAACAGGGGTGGTAGCGGCGGGCAGGGTATGAATCCGAGACTATCAAAACGACCTGCGAAATCGCAACCTGTGTCGGACCAGTGACAACTAACTTTTGGTCTATAGTTCCCACAGATTGCGACATCCTTTTGGTTTATTATTTAGCTTTAGTTAAAAAATATTGAATAAGATTTACAGAGTTTTTTTCTAAATATAAAGGCACATGGGGTCCCCGCTTTATATAAGTGTATAAACAAGGTTAATCATTTTTTGTTTTCTCGGCTCACCCACAGACTTGACAGATTACAGACAAAGGGTAGGAATAGTGTGACACTGAGACCTTTTTCTGGAGAATGACACATACAGACATTGGGAGCAAGTCGACGACGCTGGCTCGCGATCTTGGCTCCAAGAGGTGTGAGTTTTTTTGCCAGACAACATATAGGAAGTAATTCTAAGGGTCAAGGGTAAGACGAAATGATTGTATTACTTATAGATTTTGCATTAGATGTTAGTCAATTAGGAATAAATAGAAATGCTCTTTAGTTAATTGTTAGCTATATTTTGTTATTTGTCTATTTAGAGTGACAGTCCTTGGAGTCTGAGTCAGCGACAGTCTCAGTCGGTAGATGACAGTTCGTGAATTATGTATTTGAAGTAACAATTTTGAGTCAGTAAATGTCATTCTTAAGTCTGTGACAGTCTGCGTCACAGAATAATAGTCAAAAGTCAATATAGATATAAGCGAGATTGGTGAAGACCAGTGAACAATACGAGTAGCGACATACAGTGATTGGCATCAAATGACATAGAAAGTAGTACTGAACTCTAATGCAGTCTGCGGCGCTGGGTCCAGTGCATGGAAGAGGGAGTACCAGAAGTTCATCAAAGCCAATATCTTCTACCATTTCGCCTTCTATACACCGAATTTCTACATATGTAAGTCGTGTTTGTTCCTTTGTCAATATTAGATGGTAGTAAACTTCAATTTTAAAAGGATGGTTTCAAATGACGTCACAGACGAGCAGATGGTAAGAAAAGAAGGCTTAGACTTGTTTCATACTGTCCAGTTTTTTTTTTCCAGATTAACTTTTCATGGCTGCAGGTGTCTTCTCACTCTTTGTATTTCTATTCAAATATAGAACTTTGGTAAATCATTACATGCTCTCCTAATTTTGAAATGAACATCATGAATGTTCATAAGCTCTCCACGAGCAGAATGGCTACCGTGTTGGCTTGAGTAGACTGATAAAGCTTGAGTCATGAGTTCGGATACAGGTCGTTCCCCTCTTTTAATTTTTTTATAAATGATTTTTATTGTTAGCCTAGATGTATTACAAATTTAATGACATTACTATTCCAAACTAATTGATACAAGTACATTTAATATAAGCTATTTTCTTTTTTCGTGCTGAATTTTTATGTATTATTTTTTAGAAGAACGATCTCAGTTACGTTGTGCGCTGTCATGTTTTTGATAATGAAAAAAAAAAATAAAAGCACCTGTAACAAACACTTTGTTAATAGCTAATTCATCAGTTTCAATGAACTCTATTGCCTTGCAATAGTTTTACCCAACAGAAAAGGTAAAAAGATTGGTACAACTAAAGACATCTGGCAATAGTCACTAATATGCTCGTTTTATTTTCATAGCGAAACAAATAATGAATCTGTACCAAAAATCTAACATTAAGGCTTTTTCTGAAACAGAATGTGGACTTTGTAAACTTAGTGACTGGTATACACATTCATTAAAAATAAATTTTACGATGGTTTAAAAAATTGATTGTACTAATTAACGCGAATTTTCTCAACATAATAGTGTAAGACAAATTAGCACGGAATTATAAATGATAGTTATAAAAGTTGATGGTCGTGAACAGCATTTTTCTTTGCGTCTTTATCTTCTTCAATATTAATAGATCTAAATGTATGCCATATTTGCAGAGAAAGAGAGTACTTCTACTTATTCACCGATTTTAAAATGCATTAAAAAAAAGCGGCCTTAATCAAGAGGGAAAAAAAGAAAGCTGCCCTGTCCGCTAGCCCTAAATCAGAGGCATACGTATGGCTCAGTTACTGAGCCTGGCGGAACCGTTATCACAGACAGGAGAAGGGGCAAAGGCGAGCAACTGGCGCCTAAACCAGTAAGCTTCGGGCAGGAGGGGCTCGTTAGCCTTGGTTGGCTACCCATCTAGGAGAAGAAAAACTCTGAATCCAAACCTCCGATGCCCCGCGGCTATACCCAAACACGGGCAAGGCTTCGGGAGACAGCCCTGAGGAAAATTCAGGAGCTGATGAACCTTAGGCAGACTGTGGCACCCTGTGTTACAACCTGGCAGATCCTGCGGCGCTACTGATCCCAAACTGCATTGGATATTTCGTTCCTTTGGTAACATCAGCTGCGCGGAGAGGGGGGAACTGCTGTGTGGGCGACATCGTTCCGACCATAAACAATGCCCAGGCTTTCATCTCACTTATTCAAAGCCCTAACCCCAAAAACTGGAGAGGACACTCCAGCTTCGCCTTTGGCGTCGGCCAAACACGGGAAGTGGCAGTCACCGGTTATAAGCTCAAATGCTCAATTGACGTAGAGCAGGGCGCCAGGGCCCACTTTCGTCGGTGGGAGGAATCCTAGGATTCCAATGGACAGCTACTGCCCACCTTAAGCTGGGCAGCCCCCAGCCAATGAGGTGCTGTCCCGTCATGCCTGTCCTCCTCGTTTGGGTACACGAGGAAAGGACAAAATCTGAAAAGCAGGCACAGAGCCAATGTACCAGTCGACATGAAGGAAAAAAAAGAGGAGCCCCACTCTTAAACTGGGCACATGAAATGTGCGTACTCTACAAACTGGACTTAATGAAAACTTACCAAACATAGAAGATGTCAGAAAATCTCCAATAATAAACGATGAACTGTCCAGGCTCAAAGTAGACATTGCCGCCCTTTAGGAAACTCGTTTAGCTGACTCTGGTTCAATCAAGGCAAAGCCGAAAGTGAAGTAAGTGAACATGGCGTTGGTTTTACAGTTAAGAACACACTGCTGAACACAGTAGAGCTGAAGTGCAACGGTTCAGAAAGACTCCTATCACTACACCTTAACACATCTATTGGACATGTGACTTTGATATGTGCCTACGCTCCTACTCTGAGTTCCACACCAGAGGCCAAAGATTTGTTTTATGACAACCTTTCGTTTGCACTTCATCATCATCATTAAACTCCATTAGAGTGAGGGCTTGAGAGGCTCAAATCCTCTCTTGCAAAAGCCCTGGACAGTCTGCTCTTAGCGAGATCCGAACTACGAAACAGGTTATCATCCTTGGGCGTTTTGGTGTCGGAAAAAAAATGAAAATGGACAAAAACGCCTCGAGGTTTGCTCACTACACTCCCTCTGTGTCTTAAATACCTATTTCAAGACTAAACCGCAGCACAGAGTATCTTGGCGGCACCCTCGCTCCAAACACTGGCACCAACAAGACCTAATCATGGTAAGACAAAAGTGCTTAAAATTTGTCAAGCTTACCAGATCAAACCAGAGTGCCGACTGTGACACAGATCACTCCTTGGTATGTTGTAAGATCAATCTTCTCCCCAAAAAAATCAGACCATTCCAAGCAGATTGGAAGACCCCAATCGGATGTAAGCAAGATGTGTCATTCTGATCTCCAGATACAGTTTGCGGAATCTTTTAAACGTGAGTATAAAAATATCTCTGAAAATACAGCAACAGAAAAATGGGAACATCTCAAGTCCACCATACAAAAGGCTTCCCAGGAAATCTTTGGAAGAAAAATTACAAAACAAAATGATTGGTTCGACTCTAAAGCAGTTATTTTAGCACCTGTCATCATAGCAAAGAGAGATGCACTCGCTACTTACAAGGCAAAACCTACCCAACGCAACCTGATAAATCTGAAAGAAGCTAGAGCCAATGCACAGAGGCCAGAAAGGATCTGTGCCAATGAATACTGGGTAGAGCTCAGTGAGAATATTCAGCTCGCAGCCCAAGTGGGCAACATAAGAGGGATGTACGAAGGAATCAAAAAGGCTCTCGGACCCTCCCAAAACAAGACAGCTCCTATTAAATGAACCACTGGGGAAATTATCACAGAAAAGTGCCAACAAATACACAGATGAGTTGAACATTACTCTGAGCTCTACGCCACAACAAGCTCAGTCTCTGACTCAGCCCTTCATGCAATTACCCACAATGAACGAGCTAGACAAAATACCCACCCTTTCGGAGTTCAACAAAGCCATAGACAACATTGCTGCTCGCAAAGCACCCGGATGCGATAGTATCCCCCCAGATCTTCTAAAACAATGCAAAACTACTCTAATCCAACTTCTACACGAATTGCTTTGCAATTGTTGGCAAGAAGGTGCTGTGCCACAAGACCTGCGGGATGCTAAAATCATTAAGAACAAATGTGACAGAAGCGACTGCAACAATTACAGGGTAATCTCTCTCTTAAGTATTGTAGGCAAAGTCTTTGCTCGAGTGATACTTCCCAGGCTACAAAAACTCGCTGATCGGGTCTATCCAGAATCACAATGCGGCTTTCGCTCAGGGAGATCCACGATTGATATGATTTTCTCCATCCGCCAACTCCTGGAAAAGTGCAGAGAACAAAGGATGCCTTTGTACATTGCGTTTATTGACTTGACAAAGACTTTCGATCTAGTTAGCAGAGATGGCCTCTTTAAAATTTTACAGATAATAGGCCGTCCACCCAAGCTACTAAATGTAATCATATTGTTACGATTTCTCCTACTATCCAAGCTCTCTTCTCACTGCACCACAGGACACAACGAACTTAAAGAACCTCACCACTCAGGGCTCCAAAGTATTAGTCAGTTTAATTTCAAATACATTACAAATACTGTACAGTTGGCAACAACATCACACTAACTGTCCAAAACCAAGCCTTGCTCCGCCTGACTTCACACACCGTCTGTCTCTAACTTCGCCTCGTCTGGTCACATTGCGAGGTAACGTGAAGTCAAGTGATTCTGACACAGTCGCTCTTATATAGTGTCTCTACTGGCCTCGAACCTTCTTGACCACTCCAGTTGATCACTTTCGCCAGTGACTTGCATGCGTAATATTTACTACACTGGTCCTTGCCATACTGGCGTGTACTGTCACTGGTCAAGGTTGACGGCTCGTCCTGCGCTGGACTGTGGCGATTTGTATAGGCTAAAAACACACAGCACTACTTCCATCTCTGTCACCACCAGGTTTACAACAATATCTTTCCACCAAAATATTATGGGTACAGTGCAATTTAACGGTACCAGCTCTGAAAATTTCAGTATAAACAGCGGAGTTTAACAAGGATGTGTCCTGGCCCCAACCCTCTTGGGAATACTATTTTCACTGCTAATCCACAACACGTTTGACAAATCCACCAAAGGCTTCTATCTCCATTCCAGATTTGATGGTAAACTCCTAAATATTGCCAGACTGAGGGCCGAAACTAAAATCAGAGCCACCCTCGTAAGAGATATGCTATTCGCGGATGACGCAGTGGTAGTGGCAGACAGTCAAGAGGAATTTCAGTCACTTATGTCCCGCTTCTCTCAGGCCTGTAAAGAATATGGCTTGACTATTGGCACGAAGAAAACAAATGTTATGGGACCATCTGCTACAGCACCTACCTCCATCCTCATAGACGATAACAAGCTGGACGCCGTAAACGAATTCTGTTATCTGGTATCCACAATTAAAGATAACTTGTCTCTAGAAGAGGAGATAAAAAAAACGCATAGGGTGCCTCGACCTTAGCTAGACTCAGGCCAAGTGTTTGGGAAAACCATAAGCTAACTACGGTGACCAAATTGGAAGTCTACAAGGCATGCGTTATGAATACACTGCTGTATGGCAGTGAATCATGGATCACCTACGCAAAGCAAGAGAGAAAACTGAACTCATTCCATTTGAGATGTCTCCGTAGTATCTTGAATGTCACATGGAAAGTAAGAGTGTGCAATACTGAGATCCTTGCGCGATCAGGTATTCCCAGCATCGTTACAGCCCTCAGACAACGCCGCATGCGCTGACTTAGACATGTTCGCCGGATGGAGGACAAGCGCATCCCGAAAGTCATCCTCTATGGTCAACTCGCGACTGGCACAAGAAAAACTGGTCGCCCCCACCTCCGTTACATAGATGTAATAAAACGTGACCTCAAATCAGTGAACATCAATACTGACAATTGATAAGACATAGCTCTAGACAGCAACAGATGGAGAGAGACAGTGACCAAGAAAGCTATCGACAGCGAAACTACATGGATCTCAGCTCAGGAAGAAAAACGTACAATCCGAAAAACGGCCAGCTCCTCTACCACCGAAGCAAAAGCCACCTTAACCTGCGCTATCTGTGGACGGGAGTGTGTCTCCAAAATAGGCCTCCACAGCCACATGAGGAAGTATGCTCTGAGATGAACCATAGTCGTTCTACGACTGAAAGAGGCCAATGGAATATGGTACAATTCCAATACGTAAATAGTATTTATAAGAAAACAATTTTGACCATGCTCCATTTCATGACGAAGATTCTGTAATCATGTGCAAATCTACTTGTGTTACCATTAATTCTTTGTTTTCCAAATTTTAAAAATTAAAGCAATTTTTTCATGAGAACGGAAATGTTTTAGTTGCATAAGAAGATTGTAAATATTCACCTCAATTTGCGTAACCCTTAACAATACTATTATAGAACAGAGAAGAATTGTGTCATAGAAATAAAACAAGTCATTTGATTGTCACTTATCTATATACACAAACAACAAAGCACTCATTATCTCATTCGTTGTGTACTAACTAGCAGAGTAACGCATAATCAATGTCAGACAGTAACACTTCTGTTTGTAGTCAGCAATGACGATATAAATAAAGACTTCTGTTGTTAATCTTTTAGACAATAAATATTTACTGATGTTTACAGTAATAGAATACATATAGGTCATGTTCTAGCTAGGGTCACGTCGTATAGTACATAATTTATGAACTTAAGTCATTTAAAATCTAATCTAGATTAATGGCAAAAGGATTAAACGCGACCCATCCCTATAACTTTTCAAAGAATTACAAGATACAGCCAGTCCTGTGGAGACTGCTAAGTAGTGCTGACATTCTTGGACAGGATTGTTACACAATTAGACTTCAACTACATTTCTTTCTTTCTTTTTAAACCTCCGCTACGTTGGGAGCATACTAGTTGATGTTTTGTTTGGAGCATACTAGTTGATCTTTTGTTTGGAGCATACTAGTTGATGTTTTGTTTGGAGCATACTAGTTGATCTTTTGTTTGGAGCATACTAGTTGATGTTTTGTTTGGAGCATACTAGTTGATGTTTTGTTTGGAGCATACTAGTTGATGTTTTGTTTGGAGCATACTAGTTGATGTTTTGTTTGGAGCATACTAGTTGATCTTTTGTTTGGAGCATACTAGTTGATGTTTTGTTTGGAGCATACTAGTTGATGTTTTGTTTGGAGCATACTAGTTGATGTTTTGTTTGGAACATACTAGTTGATGTTTTGTTTGGAGCATACTAGTTGATCTTTTGTTTGGAACATACTTGTTGATGTTTTGTTTGGAGCATACTAGTTGATATTTTGTTTGGAGCATACTAGTTGATCTTTTGTTTGGAACATACTAGTTGATGTTTTGTTTGGACATACTAGTTGATGTTTTGTTTGGAGCATACTAGTTGATGTTTTGTTTGGAGCATACTAGTTGATCTTTTGTTTGGAACATACTAGTTGATGTTTTGTTTGGAGCATACTAGTTGATATTTTGTTTGGAGCATACTAGTTGATCTTTTGTTTGGAGCATACTAGTTGATGTTTTGTTTGGAGCATACTAGTTGATGTTTTGTTTGGAGCATACTAGTTGATGTTTTGTTTGGAGCATACTAGTTGATGTTTTGTTTGGAGCATACTAGTTGATCTTTTGTTTGGAGCATACTAGTTGATGTTTTGTTTGGAGCATACTAGTTGATGTTTTGTTTGGAGCATACTAGTTGATGTTTTGTTTGGAGCATACTAGTTGATGTTTTGTTTGGAACATACTAGTTGATGTTTTGTTTGGAGCATACTAGTTGATCTTTTGTTTGGAACATACTTGTTGATGTTTTGTTTGGAGCATACTAGTTGATATTTTGTTTGGAGCATACTAGTTGATCTTTTGTTTGGAACATACTAGTTTATGTTTTGTTTGGACATACTAGTTGATGTTTTGTTTGGAGCATACTAGTTGATATTTTGTTTGGAGCATACTAGTTGATCTTTTGTTTGGAACATACTAGTTGATGTTTTGTTTGGAGCATACTAGTTGATATTTTGTTTGGAGCATACTAGTTGATCTTTTGTTTGGAGCATACTAGTTGATGTTTTGTTTGGAGCATACTAGTTGATGTTTTGTTTGGAGCATACTAGTTGATGTTTTGTTTGGAGCATACTAGTTGATGTTTTGTTTGGAGCATACTAGTTGATCTTTTGTTTGGAGCATACTAGTTGATGTTTTGTTTGGAGCATACTAGTTGATCTTTTGTTTGGAGCATACTAGTTGATGTTTTGTTTGGAGCATACTAGTTGATGTTTTGTTTGGAGCATACTAGTTGATGTTTTGTTTGGAGCATACTAGTTGATGTTTTGTTTGGAGCATACTAGTTGATGTTTTGTTTGGAGCATACTAGTTGATGTTTTGTTTGGAGCATACTAGTTGATGTTTTGTTTGGAGCATACTAGTTGATGTTTTGTTTGGAGCATACTAGTTGATGTTTTGTTTGGAGCATACTAGTTGATGTTTTGTTTGGAGCATACTAGTTGATCTTTTGTTTGGAGCATACTAGTTGATGTTTTGTTTGGAGCATACGAGTTGATGTTTTGTTTGGAGCATACTAGTTGATGTTTTGTTTGGAGCATACTAGTTGATGTTTTGTTTGGAGCATACTAGTTGATGTTTTGTTTGGAGCATACTAGTTGATCTTTTGTTTGGAGCATACTAGTTGATGTTTTGTTTGGAGCATACTAGTTGATGTTTTGTTTGGAGCATACTAGTTGATGTTTTGTTTGGAGCATACTAGTTGATGTTTTGTTTGGAGCATACTAGTTGATGTTTTGTTTGGAGCATACTAGTTGATGTTTTGTTTGGAGCATACTAGTTGATGTTTTGTTTGGAGCATACTAGTTGATGTTTTGTTTGGAGCATACTAGTTGATGTTTTGTTTGGAGCATACTAGTTGATATTTTGTTTGGAGCATACTAGTTGATGTTTTGTTTGGAGCATACTAGTTGATGTTTTGTTTGGAGCATACTAGTTGATGTTTTGTTTGGAGCATACTAGTTGATATTTACTTTTGATTTGCTTTAGGACTTGTATGTAAGGACGTCTGATCATAAAATATGTTATTGCTATCTATTTTAAGTAGTTTTATCTTGTACGACTTATTTTTATCCGTAAATTTTTATGTCAGATATTGATTCTTTTAACATTTAAAAAAATAACACAATGCGTCACATCTAACACTATAAAAACTATAATGTATAAAATAACTATAATTATAAAATAAGAGTGAGAAAATAAATAAATATACATTTCTTTTCAGTTCTCCAGTTTATAAATGTTTCAATATATTCAACTATTTACCTGCAATCACATACACAAATTTAGAACTAACAAAAAAGTGATAATAATAATAATAATAATAATAATCTTTATTATCCGTAAGGAAATTTGTCTTATATATATATGAAAAAGTTTCTGTGCTGCCTTTTCGATTTAAGAAAAAATGAAAGCAAAGTTGCTCGAGTCTGAATCTAAACCTGAGCCTCCTTAACAGAACTTCGACGTGTCTTGCATATGAGCTGATCAAGAACTTATTTTATTAAAAAAAAACTTTTATATGTGTATTGTTAATTTTTTTATAAGCAAATGATATAATTCTCCATAGTATTGTGATCATTTTCGCGGATCGCCCGTTTGCAATTTTATTGGTAATTTTTTATCAAACTTGAATCGTTAATGGAAGTCTGGAGAAATAACGTCCAAGAGTTTGATCAGAAAGACGGAGTGAGTTGATATAAGCTCAGCAATATAACACAATGTCTAGCTTACAGCCTCACTTCCTTTACTTTCAAGAGCCAAACATCTCTATTGTTATGTTCCTTTCTAAGATGAGACTCTTTGAACAGTACATTAACACTAAAACAACAACGTCTTCGTTTAGAACTCATTTAATGTCCATCAACACTAGAACACTATTTCGTTTCTATTTCTCCAGTTTGGTTCTCCTCCCCTTTCAACACGCAATTGCACCATTTCACATTTACACTAAGATGCGCACGTAACACCCCCCTGTTTAACAAGTTTGATGTACATCAAACGTCCAAAATACAAATCACTGAATATATTATCAGACTATTCCAAGTTAAAAAAAATCTAAATTTTCTGTAACATATAGAACCATAATGTAACAACCAAACAAAATCATACACAATGTCATGTTAATACCAATACAATTCAAACACTGAATAGCAATTATATCCATCACAATAATAACTGTTATTATGAGCAATTGAAACAACTTCTGTTAACATATATTTATAAGTAATCATATTTCTTTAATACAACTCCCCACTCATAATTTTATGCCTGTACAAAACACCCTCATTCTAGCCGCAATCAAATAGTTAACAAACTAAGTCTGTCTTGCTCCATGCATATCGTACCCCCAACAACATGACCCAGCATATAACTAACTTACAACACTCCTAATACCTTAGATTTAATCCAATACTCTTTACTTCTTAGTATCATCAGGCCTATATAATAATTCCAGTCTTGACGTTTCTTTTTATGTATTTCTACCACACCATTTCGATAATTTTCTTACAAATGTAATTTTAATAGAATAATTATAATCAAACAGAACCACACAAAAGTAAATACATTGTGCAAAATCTACGTATCTACTTTCCACTAATTATACTCTTTTACATTTCCTATGTAGCCTTTACTAAACTTCTATAATGTAGTATCCTTAACCTATATGCATATGTAACAACAATATCCAATTCATTACACATATATTTATTCATTGTAGAATAGAACAATAATTAGTATCCATCATTCCCACCTTTTCTAATCATATCTATATAATTCTAACATTATTGACATGCCATCCTTTCCACTTCTCTCCTTTGCAATGATGTCCCATTGTGATCCCACTACCGAATGATCTAGCTGTACTGTTTTCTAGGATGCTATTTACCCTCTCTTTTCCAGTATATGCCTCTCCACTATTGTACCTTAATTCCTTAACTCTGATTAACTGTTGACACTGTCTCCTAGTATGTCCCCTTCTCCCACAATTAAAGCATAAGATGTATGGACTTGTACGTCTGTATGTGTGTTTAAATTGCTTTCCCCGTACCACTGATTGCCTTACTTTACTTTGATTTGGACCCATTCCTATTGCATTGCTTTCTACCTTATCTGTTAATTCTTTCTTCTCGTACTCTCTGCTACCCATGTCATCTGATGTATGAGATCTTATGTCTTCTTCCACATCCCCATTTCTACCTCGCGTAAACTTTATCCCATAATATTTCTTCCAATTCTCAATCTCCCTTACTGAACATATTTTCACCCAATGAATGTTCCCAATAATTACATCTATCTCACCCTGCTCTACAACACAAGCTTCTACTGTCCCCTTAACATACGGTGTGTCTATACTAACTTAAGCAATCGGTAATTGTACAATTCTCTCATTAAACATAACACACTTCCTAGATTCGCCTGTATATTCATGGTCTTCCACTAAATTCTTATTCACTCCAATAATAGTGCTCCCTGTATCCCTAATGGTCTTGGCTGCCTTTTTTCCTACGAATGTCTGAAAAATCTCCAATGTTCCAGTATCAGATGATAATGATAAGCCTTGCTCTATTCTACCTTTCTCCCAGTCCTTTCTTTCCTGTCTGTTCCCTTGATATCTTCCGTTGCGGTTATCATATTGTCTTTCATATGTACCACGTCTATAATGTCTATCATGTGTCTCCCTTGTTCTGTGAGAGTTATTCTGTGTCTCACATGTTCTGTTAAAGGCAACTATTTCTTCTATATCACTGCCTCTAGATAATTTCTTCTCGGGACGTGCCACTTTATAAGCCCTTATCAGTCTTACTATGTCTTCTATGGATTTCGGTTTCCTCTCCAACAAAAATATTTTTAATTCCTCCTGACACTCATAAATTGCTTTGTCTATCATTAGAAATGTCTTTAAACCGTCAAAGGTCTTTTCTATTTTAGCGGTTTCAGTCCAATTTTCAAAACTACTGGTCATTCAGTCCAGGAATGTCTGTGGGTCATCATTTGTTTCTATCGCACAGTTAACAAATTGTTCACGGTAGTACGCCTCTGTTTTTCCGTACGTTCGTAGTAATTGTTCTTTCACCACGCTATAGCTGCTCTGGTTCATGCATATCTTCGATGGAACCTCTGCTACGAATGACTTTGATAATAAGAATGACCATTTGTCTTCGGGGTATTCCAGTTCCCTCATTTTAATTTCAAATTTCTTCAAAAAAATGTCTATGTTCATTTTAGCTTCTTCGAATATTGCACCTTTATATTTTGCCAGTTTTTTCCCCTGTAGTGTCATTCTTTCTTTTATCACTCTCTTTTTCTTGGGTTGTTTTTAACTTTTTCTCTGCCGTCTGTTTTTCAAACGCCAATCTTTCTCTTTCAATGGCAACTAATTCGTTTCTCTTTTCCCTTTCAATGGCAATCTTTTCTCTTTCTCTTTTGTCTTCCTTGTCTAATCTCTCCTTTTCTTTTTTCTCTTTCCATTGCTAATCTCTCCTTTTCTTTTTTCTCTTTCCATTGCTAATCTCTCCTTTTCTTTTTCTCTTTCCATCGCTAATCTCTCCCTCTCCATCAACCTTTCTTGCACGTATTTTCTTAGTTCTGTCCCTTCAAGCTCCAACAACCTCCCCTCTTCTTTCAACGCTGCTACCTCAGCCTTGTCCGCCATAGTCTATTACTACTAATCAAATTGAATAGTATCCTGTCACTAGATCTAGACTATAATATCTCTACCGTCTGTTGACAGGAAATCCACTGTTTATAAAGGACTACGTAGGTTTTACCTTTACGTTGGGCGCCACTTGTTACGTTCCTTTCTAAGATGAGACTCTTTGAACAGTACATTAACACTAAAACAACAACGTCATCGTTTAGAACTCATTTAATGTCCATCAACACTAGAACACTATTTCGTTTCTATTTCTCCAGTTTGGTTCTCCTCCCCTTTCAACACGCAATTACACCATTTCACATTTAGACTAAGATGCGCACGTAACATCTATCTTACCACCTTCTTATGAATGGTCGTACTCATGTTAGCATAAGACGCTTATCGTGTACACTCTTTATAGTAGGCCTCTATGTCATTTTACTGTAATAAATATTTTTACTATGAGGTGGATTACAAACAAATATAGTTGGATTCCTAAAGTAGATTTCTTTGTTTCTTATAATTCTTAACACTGATTGGCTTTTTTTGTTTCCTCATTAGATTAACAAGCATAACATGAACACTACACAAGATCACACCAAGATGACTACAGAACATTTACTGGATGTCAGTGATACGGTGTACATTGCTTTCGACTTAATATTAAATTGCTTTATGTCCTTGTTGCTTGCTATGCTAGGTTTTGTTGGAAATATCCTGAATATTTGTGTTTTATCTCAACAAGGAATGAGAGATACAACTAATCTACTGCTTCTTTATCTGGCAGTCTCAGATTTGATCTTTTCTTTTTTAACTATTGTTTATAGAATTCCAAATGTAGTTTTTTATTTTGATAAACATTTATCTGTTTCTTTAAAAGATTGCTACTTTCAGATTCTTGATTCCATTAAACTTTTATCTTTGTTTTGTAGCACATATTTTATCACAATGTTATCTGTTGAAAGAATGTTTGCTGTTTGTTTTCCATTTCAAGTTTCTAGAATTGTAACACGTTTTAGAATCAAAATAACTGCGGTGTGTATTACTGTAATACTGTTTATATTTCTGTCTCCTATGTATGGTTTTGCATATTTGGACACTGGCGTTGTAGATAATGTTACTGAAATATGGAGATATGGAACACCTTTTTATTTTGATAATTATTCATTTTTCTCAACTTTCTATCTAAGTATATTTATAAATGTTTATAGTATGGGTATTCCCATTATCATTATAACCAGTTGTACAATAATGACAATAATAAAAGTCAAGACGTCATATCAAACTATACAATGCATGCCCGACACAGTACGAGTAAAACGGGTGCAAGAAATTAGGTCAGTTAAAATCAGTTTATTTTGGTCGACTTTTTTAATCCTGTTTGTCATAGTTCCTCCAGGAATTATTGAAACTTTATTGTTTACACGATATTCTGATTTACGTTTAACACTCAAGTCTGTAGAACTATTGATTTCTTCGGAACAAATGATTTATGTACTGAACTCATCATTCAATTTTATTGTGTATGTTATTACTAGTCCTAAATTCGCAAAGACAGTAAAACGAAAACTATGTGATTGGAAATAGTAAAAAAAAAACAATATTATATGCTTTCTGTCATTCTAGCTACATACATTTCCTTTTTTCAAGAGAGAAAAATCTATTTAGTATGCATATAAATTAAAACAATAATTAATAAGTAGTGTTTTTAACATACACCCGAACCTTCACACTAGCAGTATGTTGGTACCACTGTGCTAAAGGCAAACATTTCTTTGTTGAAGCTTTGAATTTTAAATTACCCTTATACAAAACAATTCAATCAATTAGATAATCATTCAATAAGATCCATTAGGCCAGGTTCCCATTTGACTATATCTTCATAACTATCAGTTCATCAAATACATATGTATATTAAGTAACGTGTGCAAACTTTTTACAAGACAGACAGAGTGAGTTGATAAAATCTTTGTAAAAAATTATCTTTAAAATTTTGATATCATTTTTGGAAAATTGAAAGAATATTCATAGTAAGAGAATGTCTATAAGAGAATGTCTATAAAAGAATGTCTATAAGAGAATGTCTATTTTTTATTTCTTTGGTTGGCAGCATAGACAAAGAAAATTGTGATTAATTATTAAATTAATAGTTAATTGATATATCAATTTATAAATTTTATGTTGTTTAAAAGCAATTGGTAAGAAATAAAATAAAAAGCTTACTTTGAACTCTTCCACTTTTTTTTTTTTTTTTTTTTGGAAAGTAAGGGGGTGTGTTAAATGTGAGTTTTATTCATTTTAATTTAGAAGCTGGTAGAAATTAATGGTTTTATGAACATGTAGATTTTCACTATGAATTCTTTTAAATATATGTGATTCATTTATTTATTCTTTTGGGCAATGTTAAATGTATGTAGTGTTAAGTATTTAGTGTGTGTACACTTTGTCCCCCAAATGTATCATTCATATCAGGGAAGTAAAAAACAAATGTACCGTTTCATTTTTCTTTTCGAAGTTTAAGAATGTCAATCATTTATTCCATTATTTCTATTTATATTGTATCATTTTACATTAATGTAAAGGTAGTGGAAATATAAAAGGATCAACAACTATTGAATTAGATATTTAGTACCAGGTAGCCGAGCCTCGCTTGGTTAAATAATTTCTTAAGGAAGGATATTTACCAGAAGTCATTTTTTTGGGAATATTGTTTGTAATTATAAAAAACAACGATCGGGTAAAGACTATCAATCTGAAGAGTTGCTTTTTAGTTCTGTCAGTTCTCAATGGGTCAAAGTAATTGTACATGACGATTAGAAGAGAAAGTCTCTTAAGCCCCCCCCCCCCCAAACAGTACAGAAAAACCTTAGTTCACGTCATGTCATTTTACATTGCATCTTTTGCGTAAAACTATTGGGCTATTATTGGCTTGGAAGAAAGTTTTTGCAGTGTATCTTCTCAAATGTTTACGATCAGACATTTAATAATGCAATTAGTATATTCATTATGGCTTTAGTACGAAACATCAAGTGACGAAAATCTCTACATTATAGGGTAAAACAGGCACTTTGTGTCAAAGTAGAATGGCGCATTTTTTCTTAATATATTTTAACCACTCCATTAGTTTTCTAAAGAAACGTTTCCGTGGTGCACCTCTGTTACGCGAACCACCTTGCCTTTGGCATATGTTTGTCTCCCATACGGGATACGTGCCCTGCCCAGCCTAACTTTCGGTCTATAAGAAGCTCATACCGGCTTTTGCCATCTATCCATCCCAATGGCGCTACAGCTACATATGACCTGCTTCAACACATCCCTCCATTCAGTTCTCTCCTGGGCCTTCCGTCTCCACGCCCCAACCCCAAGCTTTTACAAAGGTTTATAGTTAAATCAAAAGAGGCTGCAGCGTACTCAAACTCGTTGAGATAGATATCATGCTTAGTGTGAGCAAGTAAGGCATAGAGAAGCTGTGCTATGACCATTTCCTTTGTTTTGGTACGGGACAGTAGACTTCGAAGCTTCAACACATGATAATAATTCACTAGCAAAATAATAATAATAAAGCTGTCTTCGAGTCCGCAGATTAATGAGAAATGCAATATTTCCCGAGGCCACGCAGTCCCAGCTGTGACCTACATATTTTGCCACATCCAGGGCAAGAATAGCCATTGTCCGCCGGTGGTCGATTAAGATTTTCTTTTCGCCGTCTGCGACTGTCCTCTGCCGCGGATTTTCTTTTGGTATCAAATGTGTATTCCGCGGCCTTTTTATATAAGGAATTCTTATGCCACACGGAAACGCTTTAAAGAGCAGCTTAGGCGCCAACTTGCCTTAGCTGACATAGACGAGAACACCTGGTTGCATGTGGCCTCAGAACGAGACAGCTGGAGGTCACCACCAAAAAAACAACAACAAAGTAAATGTTACCTATACCGCTCTACGCAATTAAAGTGTACACAATTTATAAAGCTCTGAAAACACAATAACTAATTATACATCGGTACATTTAATTTCATTAATTCTCTTTCACAGTTCTATAATAAATCAATCTACAGTAACATGGTGCGCAAATGTTTAATTAGGTCTATTGATTCATTAAAACATGTTCTTGTTTCGAAAGAAATATTTTGATTTACTGCTGTAAGACTAGTAACATAAGCGGCGTTTTTCCCGTATAACGTCATGGAAAATTTTCATTCATAAAACATTTGAGCCAAAATGAATTTTTCGATAATAAAACATTTTCAAACTGATATAACGGTCGACCTCGGGTTTTCCCCATGTGACTAATGAGTTGAGAATTTTTTTTTTTTTCTTATTTATATACATATAATTTAAAATTTTAAAGAAAATCGTTAGAGCCGTTTTCGAAATTATATATATATATATATATATATATATATATATATATATATATATATATATATATATATATATATACATGGGCGTAGCCAGGATTTTTTTTTTCGGGGGGGGGGGGATGGTTTAGGGGGATGTATGTATGTGTGCGTATAATCTTTATTACATTCTGACCCATCATTCTTTCGGAAGAAACTTATTGTGCCCTAGAATAGGTTCTTCCTGGAGTTAGTGGGAAAATTGTAGACTCCCTGCCATTGCCAGCTAGGGGGTCTGGGGTAGCTCCTGGCGCTCCTGTTGTGGGTTTTAAACTTTAAAATCTCTGGAGTTATGTGTTTGTTTAAATTCAAAACCCCATTTAGCTACGGTCATAGAATTAGTAAATGTAGTTTGCTTTAGAATAATATTGAAGATCATCATCATCATTATCATCAAACTCCATTTTAGAAAGGGCTTGAGTGGCTCAGATCCAGAAACCCTGCTGTTTTTGTAGTGCAAACATGTAACCATACAGGTCGAGAATTTTGGTTTTCTCAGACCTGTCGAGACGGAGATCAGCAAGTCTGGGGCAGTCAAACAGAATAAGAGGCACGGTTTCCTCTTCTCCCCCACGGCGGGAGCACCGTGAATCAAAATTTATCAATAGAAGGGAGAAATATGAGCCAACAGGACAATGGCCTGTCCTGCACTGTGCTATAATCTGCTCAGGCCTGGACAACCTCCACCACGGGGAAGTGCGGTCAGGGCGCTTCATGCGCTCCCAGACTCCACAGGCTTTTTGGGACTTGTCCCAGCACTCAATCCACTTTTCCATTTCTGTTTTTTTTTAATTATAGCCAGGGCTTGATGAAAGCTTACAGCTTGTTCAGTGTGTGGAATTTGCCCACACTGGTGGGCCAAAGAGTCTGCAATTGTGTTGCCAGTCACACCTATGTGACTCGGTACCCACTGCATTATTACAGGGGTGCCATAGCGTTCTTTAATGTTATGTGAAGCCATGATGACAGTGTTGATATGGAGGGGCAATGGTCCGGGGCTTTGCAAAGCCTGTAGTACAGATTTTGAGTCAGTGACCACAACAATCTGTGTTGCCCTCAAATGTCCCTCGCCTAGTTAAGAGTCAAAGACTTTTAAGGCTTCACAGACTGCCCTGGTCTCCACATCAAAACTGCAAACACTACCACATGGTCCAAAGATTTTGACTGAGTAAGAGCCAAGAAAGTCTATGTAGGCTCCATTGAAGATAGAGGTTTTGCACCTCAATACGCTCTGTACGGGGATTTTAAAATCAAATCCATCTGGAGGGGTTTTAAACTTAAAAAAAGGCCATCTGTAGGAGAGGGATTTAAACTCAAAACTCACAATTGCCTTGGCTATGCTCAAATAATTTCAGTGTGTAATTTGCTTTTTTTATATTGTAGAGATATTTTTTAGCATCAAACCACTCTGAATGGGGGTTTAAACTCAAAACTCCTTTCGACAACGCTCATAGCATTTTGAGTGCGTAATTTGTTTTTTTCTTACATTGAAGATGTATTTTTTAGCTTCAAACCCCGATTGGGGGGCTTAAACTCAAAACCACTTTGGCTATGCTCATAGATTTCTGAGTGTGTAATTTTCCTTTTTTTTATATTGAAGAGGCTTTTTTTAGCTTCAAACTTAACTGGAGGGGAGTTTAAACTCAAAACCCTTTGAATACACTCATAACATGTTGAGTGTATAATTTGCTTTGTTTTTAATATTAAAGAGGTATTTTTACCATCAAACGCGCTGAAGGGGGATTTAAATTCAAAACTGAGTCAAAACCCATTTGCCTACGCTCATACATTTTGAGTGCTTCATTTGCGTTTTTTTATACTGGGTATTGAAGAGGTATTTTTTAGCTTCAAACCCTACTGAAGAGGGGCTGGGGGTTAACTCAAAATCCCTTTGGCTGCGCTCATAGAATTTTGAGTGTGTAATTTTCTTTTTTTATATTGAAGATGGGGTTTATCCTAAATTTTGGAAGGGGTTTGAAAATCAAAATCTTCCTTAACTGTGCTCGTGAAATTTGGGGGATTGTCGTTTGCATTTTTTTTGGTTTTGTGTTATAGAAGAGGGGAATTTAACTGCAAAAACCCCTAGTAGGGGTTTTAAACTAAACCACCCATGGTAGGGGTTTTAAACAAAAAAAACCCTGGTAGGGGGTTTTAAACTCAAAACCTTCTTTGCTCTGCTGGGGCAAGTGATAGTATAGTATTAAAATGTCACCTAAAATAAACAAAATCAAAGCAAAAAATCAGTCAATAAATTCCGATTCATTTCGGGGGGGGGGGGGGGGGGGAACCCCAAACGCCACCCTCTTGGCTACGTCCATGTATATATACAAGAATTGCTCACTTAAGAGTATAGAATATATAAGTTGCATGGGCGTAGCCAGGGGGGGTTCTTGGGGTTCAACCCCCCCCCCCGAAATGAAATCCCACCCTTGGGGGGGGGGGGGGGGGAGTCGGAATTTAGTGACTGATTTTTTGCTTGCCCTAGCACAACAAAGGGGTTTTGAGTTTAAAAACCCCTACCAGGGGGGTTCGAATTTAAAAAACCCTACCAGGGGGGTTCGAGTTTAAAACGCCTAGCAGAGCGGTTCGAGTTTAAAAACCCCTACTAGGGGTTTTGAGTTTAAAACCCCCTACCAGGGGTTTTGAGTTTTAAACCCCCTACCTGGGTTTTTTGCAGTTAACTCCCCCTCTTCTATAAAACAAAACAAAAAAAATGCAAACGAAAATCCCCTAATTCCAAGAGCACAGTTATAGAAGATTTTGATTTTAAACCCCCCTCTAAAATTTACGATAAACCCCCTCTTTAATATAAAAAAAGCTAATTACGCACTCAAAATGTTAGCTAAATGGTGTTTGACTCAGTTTTGAGTTTGAAGGTAAAAAAAATACCTCTTTTTAATAATACAAAAAAAAAGCAAATTATACACTAAAAATGTTATGAGTGTAGTCTATGGGGTTTTGAGTTTAAAAAAATCCTGACTACGCCCATGATAAGTTGCAAGTAATAGAACAGTTACAATACATATTTAAATTATGCGAAATAACTCTGGAGAGTTTTCTGATAATACCTTTATTTCTTGGTTGTCTGATTAATGGCTGCTTTGTTTTGATGAGCTAGGCGGCATTGAATCTTATTGGCGACAGTGTGCTGTGATAACCTCTGTAACTTGTAGCGGTTGTAGTGCATAACATTACATTACATTACATTACATTACATTGACGTTGTACGAAATTTGAAAAAAAAAAAATAGAAATTAGTTTGAGGACATTTATTGTGACAATATTCAATATTGTTTGTGTCTGAAGATGATTCTAAAGCCACAATATTTTTTGTATAATAAGCTTACTTTTTTAATACAAACATCTTTGTTAATGTCTCAGTAAATATCTGACTTGTTAAAACGTACAAAATAAAGTTACATGACGAATTCATTATATAAAGAATTTGATCTAAAGAAAAAAGTAACCGATAAGTCTTTTCCGATAAATGGAGACTAGGTCTGTTTGTTATATGTACTGTCTCAATACATCCTGATGGTACAAGAACTAGAGACGTTGACAAAACTAGACTTAGTTTCACAGATCTTATTTCTTTTGTTCTTTTTAGTTGAGAGTTCGTCGATAATTTCCTAGTATTTTTAAAAGACATTTTAAAATTGTGTGTGCCTTCATCACTTGTGACATTCATGGTACATATACCTATTTAAGAGTTTAAAAAAACATTTTTAATAATAATAGTCACAAATACATATATTTAATTGGCAACAAAAAAAAAACAGAAAAAAACAACAACATACTGCTAATAATTCTTAAACACCTACTGGATACACTTGTACGTTACCACTCACTTTATAAGAAAACTGCTCCATCTCTTTCTCTCTCTCCCTCTCTCTAACTCTATGTGTGTGTGTGAAAACAGGTTTCGAGATGTGAAGATTAAGAAAGAGTGCCTAGGAGCCCTAACATGTGGAGCTTACAATTAGTACTCCCTCTAACATTATAGGATAGGAGCCCTAACATGTGGAGCTTACAATTAGTATTCCTTCTAACATTACAGGATAGGAGCCCTAACATGTTGAGCTTACAATTAGTATTCCTTCTAACATTACAGGATAGGAGCCCTAACATGTGGAGTTTACAATTAGTATTCCCTCTAACATTATTGGATAGCAGCCCTAACATGTGGAGTTTACAATTAGTATTCCCTCTAAACATTATATTTTTTTTTTACGTTTGTTTTATATCTGAACCATACACAGTAATGAAGATTGTACCAGTAGAATTCTGTCAATCAGCATAACTTTAATATAGAAATGTTGTAGAGAAGAGATAAAAATTGATTTAAATGTAAAACCAGTAAAAACATATCTTTAAATTGTTGATTATTAATATAAAGTGCATTTAATACACCTCTATTTCAGATTATGTTATAGAAACTTGCTAATCTTTGTCAGATAATGATTACTTCGAATTTTTTTTAATGGAACAAAGGCTTGCTTTGTAGAATTATTTGAAAATAAGCAGGATTAATTTATATATTAAAATATATTTTGTAAAAAAAGATAATATTGTAACTGATAAATTAAACTTCTAAAATTATGAAATAATAAAAAAAAAAACTAAACAAAAAATATGTGATTCAATTAGGATTCGAACCCGTAATCAAGTCAGCTGAAGCCTGAAGCTGAACGTCCACATTGTCTAAAACGGTCACAAGGAAGTCGACATTATGCGATTATGTGTTGTTATGTTTATTATATGGACATTTATGTCTAACAATAGACCTAAACTTGTGATTTAGAACTCTTAAGACCTAGTCAACTTCTAGATCTAGAATGTAGATGTAATCTATAACAATATTAGTCTATTTATAGACCTTTTAGGAAAGAAATATTTTATTTACGTATGTCTCATTGTTTGTGCATTTAAAAAAATGTCCACATTGGTTAGTTGTGCTTTTTTAAAATGTTTGGTAAAAAACAACAACTGGTTAACGGCTAAAGCCAACAGTTTATAAAGGTATCCTGTGATCAGCACAATTAAAAAAAAAAAAAAAAATTTTCCTAATTGTTGAATGTCCAAGTGTTGGGCAAATTCATACACATTAAAAACTACACAACACAAAAACTTTTTTTTTCCACCGATCAATCGGAATCATCGAGGCATCCTAGCCTACGGTTTCACTGTGTCCTGTCACTTGATCCCCCTGTCATTTGTCTCCGGTCATTTCATTCTCTGACCTTTGTATTCAAGACATTAAAATAATATTATAAAATAAGGAATATTTGATATATTCTTACAAATTTCACAATATATTTACAATTAGAGTCAAACTTCAAACCAGGAACCTGCATAGATCCAGACTGGATGCTGATCTCAAAAATAGCTCTAACGATTTTCCTAGAAATTTAATGGTTGTTGTATATTGCTGAGGTAAGAATTATTAGCTCGTCGTCCACATGGTGAAAACTCTAGTTTGACCGTTAAGTAATAAAATAAAAAAATGTAAATTTGGCTTGAGTACTGACTTAGAATAACTTAGATCTAGAGCAAACATCGATTTTCAAAGGACTATCGCGTTCTCGAAAGGACTATTGCGTTCTCAAAAGGATTATCACGTTCTCGAAAGGACTATCACGTTCTCGAAAGGCCTATCACGTTCGCGAAAGGACTATTGCGTTCTCAAAACGAATATCACGTTCTCGAAACGACTATCACGTTCTCGAAAGGACTTTTGCGTTCTCGAAAGGACTATCACGTTCTCGATAGGACTATTGCGTTCTCGAAAGGACTATCACGTTCTCGAAAGGACTATCATGTACTCGAAAGAACTATCACGTTCTCGAAAGGACTATTGCGTTCTCAAAAGGACTATCACGTTCTCGAAAGGACTATCACGTTCTCGAAAGGACTATCAGGTTCTCGAAAGGACTATCGCGTTCTCGAAAGGACTATCACGTTTACGAAAGGACTATCACGTTTTCGAAAGGATTATTGCGTTATCGAATGGATTATCACGTTCTTGAAAGAACTATTGCGTTCTCGAAAGGACTATCACATTCTCGAAAGGACTATTGCGTTCTCGAAATGACTATCACGTTCTCAAAAGAACTATCACGTTCTTGAAAGGACTATCACGTTCTCGAAAGGACTATCACGTTCTCGAAAGGACTATTGCGTTCCCGAAAGGACTATCACGTTCTCGAAAGGACTATCACGTTCTCGAAAGGACTATCACGTTCTCGAATGAACTATCACGTTCCCGAAAGGACTATCACGTTCTTGAAAGGACTATTGCGTTCTCGAAAGGACTATCGCGTTCTTGAAAGGACTATCACGTTCTTGAAAGGACTATCACGTTCTCGAAAGTACTATCACGTTCTCGAAAGGACTATTGCGTTACGAAAGGACTATTGCGTTCTCGAAAGGACTATCACGTTCTCGAAAGGACTATCACGTTCTCAAAAGGACTATCGCGTTCTCAAAAGGACTATCACGTTCTCGAAAAGAATATCACGTTCTCGAAAGAACTATCACGTTCTTGAAAGGACTATTGCGTTCCCAATAGAACTATTACGTTCTCGAAAGGACTATCGCGTTGTCGAAAGGACTCTCACATTCTCGAAAGGACTATCACTTTCTCGAAAGGACTATCACGTTCTCAAAAGGACTATCACGTTCGCGAAAAAACTATCACGTTCTCGAATGGACTATCACATTCTTGAAAGGTCTATTGCGTTCTCGAAAGGACTATTGCGTTCTCGAAAGGACTATCACTTTCTCGAAAGGACTATCACGTTCTCGAAAGGACTATCGCGTTCTCGAAAGGACTATTGCGTTCTCGAAAGGACTATCACGTTCTTGAAAGGACTATCGCCTTCTCGAAATGACTATTGCGTTTTCGAAAGGACTATCACGTTCTCGAAAGGACTATCGCGTTCTCGAAAGGACTATTGCGTTCGGGAATATCCGAATGTAATTGATGCAAGAGTTTTATAAATTTTTGTTTAGGAAAATTGTGCGCATCGTTTTCTAATATCACGTTCTCGAAACGACTATCACGTTCTCGAAAGGACTTTTGCGTTCTCGAAAGGACTATCACGTTCTCGAAAGGACTATTGCGTTCTCGAAAGGACTATCACGTTCTCGATAGGACTATCATGTACTCGAAAGAACTATCACGTTCTCGAAAGGACTATTGCGTTCTCAAAAGGACTATCACGTTCTCGAAAGGACTATCACGTTCTCGAAAGGACTATCAGTTTCTCGAAAGGACTATCGCGTTCTCGAAAGGACTATCACGTTTACGAAAGGACTATCACGTTTTCCAAAGGATTATTGCGTTATCGAATGGATTATCACGTTCTTGAAAGAACTATTGCGTTCTCGAAAGGACTATCACATTCTCGAAAGGACTATTGCGTTCTCGAAAAGACTATCACGTTCTCAAAAGAACTATCACGTTATTGAAGGGACTATCACGTTCTCGAAAGGACTATCACGTTTTGGAAAGGACTATTGCGTTCTCGAAAGGACTATCACGTTCTCGAAAAAACTATTGCGTTCTTGTGAAGACTTTTGCATTCTCGAAAGGACTATCACGTTCTCGAAAGGACTATCACGTTCTCGAAATGACTATCACGTTCTCGAATGAACTATCACGTTCTCGAAAGGACTATCACGTTCTCGAATGAACTATCACGTTCCCGAAAGGACTATCACGTTTTTGAAAGGACTATTGCGTTCTCGAAAGGACTTTCGATTTCTCGAAAGGACTTTCGATTTCTCGAAAGGACTATCGCGTTCTCGAAAGGACTATCGCGTTCTCGAAAGGACTATTGCGTTCTCGAAAGAACTATCACGTTCTCGAAAGGACTATCACGTTCTCGAAAGGACTATTGCGTTACGAAAGGACTATTGCGTTCTCGAAAGGACTATCACGTTCTCGAAAGGACTATCGCGTTCTCGAAAGGACTATTGCGTTCTTGAAAGGTCTATTGCATTCTCGAAAGGACTATTGCGTTCTCGAAAGGACTATCACGTTCTCGAAAAGAACTATCGCGTTCTCGAAAGGACTATTGCGTTCTCGAAAGGACTATTGCGTTCTCGAAAGGACTATTGCGTTCTCGAAAGGACTATCGCGTTCTCGAAAGGACTATTGCGTTCTTGAAAGAACTATCACGTTCTCGAAAAGACTATCACGTTCTTGAAAGGTCTATTGCATTCTCGAAAGGACTATTGCGTTCTCGAAAGGACTATCACGTTCTCGAAAAGAACTATCACGTTCTCGAAAAGAACTATCGCGTTCTCGAAAGGACTATTGCGTTCTCGAAAGGACTATTGCGTTCTCGAAAGGACTATTGCGTTCTCGAAAGGACTATCACGTTCTCGAAAAGAACTATCGCGTTCTCGAAAAGAACTATCACGTTCTCGAAAAGACTATCACGTTCTCGAAAGGACTATTGCGTTCTCGAAAGGACTATTGCGTTCTCGAAAGGACTATCACGTTCTCGAAAAGAACTATCGCGTTCTCGAAAAGAACTATCACGTTCTCGAAAAGACTATCACGTTCTCGAAAAGACTATCACGTTCTCGAAAAGAACTATCGCGTTCTCGAAAGGACTATTGCGTTCTCGAAAGGACTATTGCATTCTCGAAAGGACTATTGCGTTCTCGAAAGGACTATTGCATTCTCGAAAGGACTATTGCGTTCTCGAAAGGACTATTGCATTCTCGAAAGGACTATTGCGTTCTCGAAAGGACTATCACGTTCTCGAAAGGACTATCACTTTCTCGAAAGGACTATCACGTTCTTGAAAGGACTATCACATTCTTGAAAGGAGTATCACGTTCTTGAAAGGACTATCGCGTTCTCGAAAGGACTATTGCGTTCTCGAAAGGACTATCACGTTCTTGAAAGGACTATCGCCTTCTCGAATTGACTATTGCGTTTTCGAAAGGACTATCACGTTCTTGAAAGGACTATCGCCTTCTCGAAAGGACTATCACGTTCTCGAAAGGACTATCACGTTCTCGAAAGGACTATCGCGTTCTCGAAAGGACTATTGCGTTCGGGAATATCCGAATGTAATTGATGCAAGAGTTTTATAAATTTTTGTTTAGGAAAATTGTGCGCATCGTTTTCTAAGTCTAGATTTAAATATCTATCGAAATAGTTTATGTGGATATCCTGTGGTCAACACAATTGTCACAATATATATATATACTTTACATTACTGATGTAATGAATGCTTAACCACCATTACACATAATGTATAATAACAATTTTTTATTAGCAAATAAATGACAAAAAAATAACTAACCAAGGGATTAATTGACCGCTATTCAGATGTCAGATGTGAATAGCCATCTTCCTAATGTTGTTAACCACTTTACTTACCTGGGCAGCTCAGTATCCAACAACGGGCACTATCCAGAAAAACAGACAACCATCTTGCAATGGCCAATAGCTATTTAGGTCACCTCAAACTGAGAGTATGGCGGAATTGGTCTCTTCACCTAGCAACAAACATCAATGTTAACAAAGCAGTGGTTCTCACCACACTTTTTGTATGGCTCTGAGACCTGGGCTCTCTATAGAATGCATTTAACAATGTTTGGTCATTCTCTTTCTTTTTAGAATCAAAACATTGATTTTAATGTCTTTCCAAGTTTCAGTTTGTATGATTGATTTTGATGCTAATAAAATTGTTCTATACAATGCATAGACAAAGTAGGAAATAGAGAAATCATTTCTAATATTACCTGGACATTTCAGACATTGTATTGAATGATGGATTTCGCCCTTTACTGGTAACATATATAAGAAGGTATAGTCATTGCAAGAAACATATAGGGAATGATATATTTTTCACATCAATATAAAACAATTTAAAAGTATATTTTCTTATTTTTATCCAGGGATTTATAGATTTCAATAATTAATGAAATAAATAAATGAAAACAAATATATTAGATCTAGTACGTACAAAGTGTGTTCAAAGTTTTTGAAAATTTAGAACTTGTAATAACATACACGATACAGTTGAATGGGGAGTTTATGATGTAAAGAATTTGTACTGAAGAAAGTAATAAATGCACAGATTTTCTCGTTAAATGTAAATCAGTATATCTTGTATACAATAAAGTTTCAATAATTCCTGATAAAGCAATCACAAAAAAGATTTAAAATGTAGACAGCAATAAACTGATTTTGACTGATTTCATGTCTTTTACTTTTTTTGATTGTGTAATGTGCGAGACATTTTGTTTCGTAACTTTGGAAGAGGCCGATAACTTTGTGAGTGTCATAATTGTGCATATTATTACAATAACAATTGGAATAGCCATTGAATAAATATTGACAAATAAACTTAAATAAAAATGTGTCCAAAATTGATAATTATCAAAATAAAAATGTGTCCCATAAGTCCATATCTCAGTTACATTGTCCACAATACCTACGTCTAAATATGAGAAACCATACATAGGGGACAGGAATAGAAAAAGTATTACAGTTATACACATTGAAGCTATTTTGACTCTAAAACGTGTTTCAATACTAGAAACTTGAAATGGAAAACAAACAGCAAACATTCTTTCCACAGATAACATTGTGATCAAATATGTGCTAGCAAACAATGACACAGGTTTAATCGTATCCAAAAATTGGACATTGTATGAACTTAGAGATACTGATAAATGTGTATTGAAATACAAAACCACATCAGGAATTCTGTGTGAAATGGTTAGAAACGAATAGATCCAATCCGACACAGCCAGATACAGAAGTACTAAATTAGTTGTATCTTTGAGTCCTTGTTGAGATAATACACAGACTGTAAGGAGATACCCGATAAAACCTGATATAGCAAGTAATTCAGCCAAAATGCAATTCAGCAATATGTCAAAAGGGATGTACACATTATCACTGACATCTAGCAAATATTCTTGAGTCAACATTGTGTAATGTTGCTTGTGTGTAGTGTTCATCTTCAACTTTAGAATCTAGTCTAAAAATAAAATATATTTATTTGTTTAGAATCATTGAAAAGAAATGTATGCTATGTAAAGGACATATTCAAAATATGTAGAATTACAGCACTGATGGTGTTTTGATGTTTGAAAGTAAAAAAAAAAACGTCTTAAATCTATTAATAGATAGATTGATATATAGATAGACAGACAGGCAGACAGATTGATTGAGAGATTGATTGATTTTGCCAGGGTTACATGACCAATCAGTGTGTATGCAAATGATTCAAATTTTTGTTTTTCTTCTTACGCTAAAACTCATTCCAAATATCTATTTATTTATTAACTTTTATATAGAAACTGGTCATTTTGTGCTCAATTATTAGCAAATTTTGGGATAGAAGCAAATCAAACAATATTTTATTTCTAGGAAAGCGTGCTCATGTCTCTGAAACACTGGTAGACACAAGGAGCACAACTAATGTTTTTTTTGTCACTTGAATATAAAGAAAATTAATTCCAAATTATGAGAGGGCTTTATGATGTTTTCTTCTTTTGGTCAAATAAATATACAATAACTTTAAACAATATGAAAATAAATTTCAATGAAATAACAACAACAAGACTACCAATAACATAAACATAACATTTGACAAGATTGCAGTAGACATTGAACGAGCACAAACACATCTCACACGACATTGTTTAAAGACTATGAACACACACACACACTGGACATAACCTTTCATCACGCTGGACACACACACACTGGACATAATCCTTCGTCACGCTGGACACGCACAGAAAATAAACTTCTCAGTTACACTACAAAAAAAACATCTTGTTTAAAATAGCGACTGTAATTGTTTAAAATAGTGTAATGTCTTATATGCTTGCTATTATTCATTGCATAGTTTTCGATGGAACAATCAGCAATTATAAAGATTATCATTCTGTATTTATTGAAATAGTATTGGGGTGTGGGACGAATATTATTGTATTGAACAAAGCATGCCTTTTTTGTTGTTGTTGACTAATTGTTTATCAATATTCACAGAGTTCAGAATATGAGAACGCGAAGTGACGTCATCTTAATACATGACATTCTTCTCTTCCTTGTATTTGTATTGAACCATTCTCTTAACAACGAAAACTGTTATTGTGCCGAAATAAAACTGACTTGTAATTAGCAGTTATACGAACTGTTGTTTTTTTTTTTTTTTTTATGTATTAAATGAATGCAGACGTTTGTAACAAGTAAACACATGTTTTTGTTAATGGTAGATAGTTATATACATTGCGATTATAAACCATCACTTGCCCCTGCGCAGCCAAGGGAGTATTGAGTTTAAAAACCCCTACCAGAGGGGTTTGCAGTACCCATCCCTCTTCTATAAAACGACAATCCCACAATTCCAAGAACATAGCTAAGGAAAATTGTGATTAAAACCCCCTCCGAAGAGGCTTTAGAAATTGCCAGTGACAGATTTTTGTGGAAGCAGCTTGCCGTTTAATGCGCCGAACGACGCGGGAGAATCTAAGTACTCACACACACACACACACATTTTTTGCCGGCGGGGAGAAAAATTTCCCCACCCACCCCTCCTCCCCGAAAAAAAATCCTGGCTACGCCCATGAATTAGAACCGAATTAGAAACTCAATCAGTAACAACCATGCTGAGAATTACTCCCTTTGAGCACGGAAGAGGAAGCGGGCAGAGAGTTGTAAGGTCGCCTTATCCCCCTATCCCCTAATGTCGCACATGGACCAGTATTCTCTCTCTCTCAATTCTCTCATTTTTGTTGTGCTCACAATGGATGCTTATACCAAATGGGGGTCGGAATTTAGTGACTGATTTTTTGCTTTAATTTTGTTTATTTTAGGTGAGACCCCCTCCCTCCCCCGCCCGATACACCATTGAGCACACAAGGAGAGTGGAGTAAAACACAAGCTGTTGAGAGAGAGCAGGAGACTAGCAATTATTGATCGACCAGGTACTGGTACCAAAAAGGCTAAGGTGTCACAGGCACGCACTAAGCTAGTGGAGTTGTGCTACAGGAAAAAAAAATGCCCCATAGCGATAATAAGGTTAAGTAGAGAGAAGTCAACCTGTCATGACTTCTCCTCTTCTCCCCTGTAACAAAGACGATTTCTCTATAGTGTGACCAGTTGGACTAGGCCCAACAGATAAAACTGTAGTGACCTTGCTGTGACGTCAATTACAAGCAGAGAATCAGTATGTGAAGCATTGGAAAATACTATGTTTGAGAATGAGATTCTTTGATGTGTCCGAGAAATCTCCAAACTGGTCAACAACTTTTACAGAAGGAAAAATCATGACCAAAAATTTTAAGCCGGAACTCGTTTATTGTTAGTGTACTTTACTGTACATGCTTCATTTCTTTATAAGTCAGACACATTTAGTATCTTAAATTTCCCTCCAGAAACCTGAGGAATCTAAAGTAATAATTTTTTAAAATACCCTAAATCTATCTAAATAGAAGAGCTAAAGTTTTTAACAAATCATGTAAACCCAGTTTCATTGTATTTTATATTACATACCAATGTGTCGGCTAAACGGGTAATATATTGGGATTTTTGAAATAATATCTCAATGGAAAGTAATAGGAAATGGCTTAATAACATAGATTTTCGTGAATATATAGTTCTATGGTTAATATTAATAAAAGCCCATTCTATTTACCAGGGGCGTAGCTAGGGATTTGGAAGCCCGGGGGTATTGACCTCTTTGGGGGCCCCTAACATTTTGATATTGGAAATCATGACAAGAGATAATGTACACAAAACTATATGAGCCCAAAATCAAATTATTACAGTATATAAGTAAAATTAACCCAAAATAATCATTAAGACTCTTTTAATCAATAACACCGTTGTTTATTGGCTAAATAATGCACAAGTGACAAATCTCAAATCATATCGCTTCACGTCGTGCTTTCTGTGCAGCAAAAACATCAATAACATCTTCTATATCGATACTTTCTAGTATTGGTGATTTCACTGACATTAAAGTCACGCTGGTAAGCATTTCTTGCGTCATTGAGCTGCTGAGATAGTTTTTGATAAACTTGAGCTTTGAGAATGATCTCTCACATGACGTAATGGAAGTGACCTGAGTTAGTGATATTCGGAGGTGGTTGCAAGGTTTGAACACACATCATTACCATATAAAGCCTGCTTCGTCAATATGTGTATTTGTGATTGTATTACTGGTTTGTTGATGAAAAGTGCTCGTATATCAATGACATCATTGAACAAGCGATTTGCCTTTATTTCATCATACAAACAGGAAAAAGTAACACAGTTTGTCTTTATCTAACAGGTGTCTTGGTTCAAGAAAAAATCTAAAGGTGTTCATTTTCTTTCCAGCCTTTGGAATCTGCCCTTCATCTCTATACGAAGTCTGTCCAGCACTTCTGTCACAACACGTTTGAATTGCAGTTCTATTGACAGTCCTACATTAGAACTCAACTTCCCATCAAGTCTTTTCTTTCTTCTGGTTGTTTTGATTACAGGGAATCTATAGCATTCACCACCTTCTTTTGCTTTTTCGATGGATTGGATTTTTGTCTGTTTCTCATCATTTTGTAGAAAGCATGAAAGGGTACTAATTTCTTTAGCAGCTTCCCGTATATGCAGTCCAGACTTTTGTAGTTTCTTCTGAATTATATTAATTGGGCTCAGGAGCTTTCACCAGAATTCCAGATAGGTAAAAAAATCTTAATTTTGCACTGCATGAAGAAGATTCTGTGCATTGCTTCTAGTGTCCATTCTTTCGGTTCTTGATTAAGAAAGTTTCTTCAACAGCTTGATGATTTTGTCTGGATGCAAGGAAACTGCCGACGTAGCTTCTTCTCTTGTATTACTTTTTTTTCCAACTTCCGGCTTCATCTTTTTTCAGTTTGGCCCATCTCAGAAGATTTGAAAAAAAACTGAAAAATTCATGTACAGTTCCAAAAGAGGTGACAATTGTTGGATCTTTCTTAACAGAATGAAAAGCTGCCAGGTTGAGAGAGTGATTATTACAGTGCAGAAATGTTGCCTTTTAATTTATGTTTAACAGACGTATCCGCAGGCCAGACAGACGGTCAATCATTGTGGCTGCATTATCATATGTTTAACCTCTGCGGCACGCTGTTTTGTAGCCCCTCTGGTCAACTCGGCATGGAGGAAGATTCCATTTAAAGAATTACATTCTTTTAATTTCACTAATAAAAAATATACCATGATTGTGAAATTTCCTCTTATGCAGAGACATACATTTAGATTTTTTTATTCATTTTCCCACCCTTACAATTTACTCTTTTAACACTCTATAAAAACAGTTTTTTTTGTGTTTTTTTTAATTTAGAAAAACATGTGTCCATTGGATTGAGGAAAAATGAATAGAAGGGTAATAACTCCAGTGTGAAGTTTAATTTTGAAATTATATAAGCCAAATCCGAATAATGGACAATTCTAGAATTATTAAAAATAACCATTGGATCTGTTATACCCGATTCTGTACATTTTTCTTCATTGTTAATTAGAGTAACTTTAAAATACTCGCCATTTAAATCTAGTATAAGTAACAAAGTGAGAAATATTTTTAGTTCTTGCTGCAAGCACATGTTTGATCTTCTTTGAGAGGAAAATAAATCGGCAACAAATCTTTTAAAGATTTGCGTTTCAAAATTTAAAACTAACTTTAAAAACAACCTTTGATCTCTGTGGGAAAAATATTTTTAAAATGTCAACAAAGTAAAATTACTGATAGACCTAGATCTAGGTTTAGTCTTTGTTATAAAGTTAATCCATAATTGTTGAAGAAAGACTCCCGTTGACACTATTTGTCAATCAAATATATTAATTTATGTATTTACAAACAATTAACGGACACTCATTTGGTGCCCCCCTCAAGTGGGGGCCCCGGGGATCTTCAAATTCACCCCCCATCCCCCACCCTAGCTACGCCACTGCTATTTACAATCAGCAAAATGGTATTGCATTATTTCTAAACCTTGAAAAATAAAGATCATTACTTTTTTAAGAATATAATTTCCTATATTTGGGGCGAATACCCTTACAGGTCTATAATCTGATCATTATCATTATCCATTTTCCAGTCTAGGAATAATTAAGGGTTAGGGTTAAGGCTTTTAAATAGTCAATTGTTAACAAAATCATGTAAGACAGAGCAGAAAGAAAACATCAAAGGAAGGCAACTCAAGACTCCTAACAAACATTAATTACTGCGGTGATGTCCCCTTCGTAAAATCAAAAAAGGGACCCAACCTTCAGAATCACGGAAAGCAAGCATATCAATAGTTGCATCCCTTGTGACTGAAACGAAAAAAACATAAGCCACGTGCTGGGCAAACAGATGGAGTAGAGATACTAGGTGAGCAAGAGTCAAGGGAAGCAAATTTTTTTCTTAATTGTAACTAAAAAATGAGGAGCAAGAAAACATGGCGGAAACTTCCAGGAAACAAACATGTCAGAGCCTGGGAAGGTAATTAGAGAAACAAACAGCAATAACTGAAAATAACCTAAAAGAAGAAACCTGACTTCTCGCAACTTAGTTTACTTCATTTGTATTTTGTCAGTAATAGATCTAGAGCTAGAAATGTATCTCCACAAACCGTACTATACATCGTGCCAACAAAACAAACACAGGATCATCTTCACAATTTGAATAAGCCCATACATTCACGATGACATTTTATTTTTTATTTTTAGAGACCTATTTGTAGATAAGGATATTGTCGTTCTAAAATTGTGCTACACATTATCATTAACTACAGTCTTTAAATTTAAAACTTTAGTCATTTTCTCCACGCACACATACACACACACACAATCACACCAATTAATACAGATGTTCCGTGTTCTTTGTAAAAGCACAATTGATAATCCCTCACATACATTCGGACATTTTTCTACATGTAGAGGAGACTTAGATTTCAAATATATATTCAGATCTATGCAGAAATTAACATATATTGAACAGAAACTGGAACGAAGATAGCTACACACCAAGATCAGAGGCAATAATTTGATAATGTAGAAATTAAATTCAAACTTTAAAATAAACGCAACCTATATAGTGTTATAAACTTGGTGATGGCACAGATGGGGTAGTGGTGTGTGTGTGTAGTCAGCCGACGCTAATCGCCCCAGGCCAGCGCTAGACGAGCGGTCAACCGTGATGAGTTACGACGGTCAGCTGAGACGAGTGTCAACATTACCGTTCTAGAGGGATCGGCGTCGTGAATAGAGCTCAGGAGCGTCACGAGGGATGTGGTCGTCTGACCACCCAGAATGGTCGAGCGACGTTCTGTCCGGTTCTAGAAGGCCAGCAGGGACCCTATATAAAGAGCGAAGGTATCAGAGATGAGCGAGACATAACTTCCCAATCTACAGTTCTTTACGACGGCTCAGTACAAGTCCGAGACGCGATGAAGAGACCAGGGTAAGAGTCAATAAGGCGTAACAGTTGTTAACAGAGAGATATTTGTACAGTCTTGTGTTACGTGCTGCCAATTGTACAATATTGGCCGTTATTTATTGACATTAAACTATTACGTTATTTTGAAGCCCAGAGTTGTCAAGTTCTTTAACTTGGTGGTGTCGTGTGGTGCAGTTTACAGAGAGCCTGGATAGGGAGATTCGTAACAATATTTAGATTTTACTGCTCCGTCATTGCCAACGACAGATCTTTATGGAGACAGCTTGCTGACCAATGCGCCGAACGGCGCGGGAGGACCTAAGTCTAAGTAAACTCCGTCATTTATGTCTACATTTGATGTAATGAAACTCTTCTTTGGAATACTAAGGCTATTCTTCTAGTCAATAAGGAAAAAGTGCGGCATTTTAATGTGTTACAACATTCATGCTTTACACTGCAACATATAGATTTGGCAACATTTGGTTTGGTTTAAGTTAAGAGGCATTGAGCAGGCATCGAGCATTTTAATACTATCATGAATTCCGTATTTTTAGAGCATAAGTCTACTTATGTTTAATATGCATTATGTCATTTCCACTTCCGTTTATAAGCGGTTAAAATAAATACCAATAGCATTAATGAAATAAATCTAGTTGTTTTGTTTTTTTTCGAGAGAGAAAGAGAGAGAGAGCAAGTAATGGTACTTTGTAACACTGTCAAAAAATATAAAAAAAATAAATAATAATCCTAAAAGCATAAAGATAAAGATAAATCTAGATCTATTGTCATTTAGCTACATTCAAAACTGGTCATACATATGATTACAGTTAATAAAACCAAACTGATATTGCTTTTTATTTAGAGGACGGCCATAATAAACCAGTGCTTTCTTTTGTGATGGTACGCACCGCTACGGCGTACCGGCACCTCTTTTTATTGTGGAGAAAAATCATTACTTTTCTTAACGTTTATTATAAATTTAGTAGTAGTTAAAAGTGAGGCAATCCATCACTGAGTTCCGGCAACTATTTTTTTTTGAGTACCGGCACCTATTTTGTTACAAAAAAAGCACTGTAGCATGGAAAATGTAGATTTCGAAAGTGATGTTCACAACAAATATAAATATTAGTTAACTGAACTGTGTTTTTTTTTCTGGTACACAAAAATTAAAAGAAAAATTTTTTTTTGTTTAAAAGGCTAAGAATGCACTTTGTATGTAAATGCCACGCACCTTTTCTACTTTTAAAACAGTCAATCAATAATTTTCAGTGAAAATATATGTCTTCTACCTAATAAACACTAATGACATCACTAGCATCGATGTCACCCGGTCTAAAAAGCTCAGGGCGTCACGCCCTAACTTAATATACTCTTCCATTCCGCTTGCAGGAAAAATTTCCTTAAAAATGTTTATTTTTTTGACTAATTAAGTTTTTGTTAACCTGCAAATGGATTGTTGATTCTGTTTATCAATAACTGCTTATGACATTTTGTCAATAAGAATGGCAAGCATTAAAAATCTAAAATTATTGAAATTAGAAAAATTATTCTGAACATGCATTTTATTACTAGAGGTTATTAAAAAACTAATTACGGAAACGGTTTTACAATAAACATTATATCGGTACTAATGTCTCTTAATTGCTTCCAAGAAGTGATAGTACATCAAACATCGCCTTGCAAAACAGACTCCCCCCCCCCCCCCCCCCGCCTCCAGCTCGATACACCATTGAGCACACAAGGAGAGTGGAGTAAAACACAAGCTGTTGAGAGAGAGCAGGAGACTAGCAATTATTGATCGACCAGGTACTGGTACCAAAAAGGCTAAGGTGTCACAGGCACGCACTAAGCTAGTGGAGTTGTGCTACAGGAAAAAAAAATGCCCCATAGCGACAATAAGTTAAAGTAGAGAGAAGTCAACCTGTCATGACTTCTCCTCTTCTCCCCTGTAACAAAGACGATTTCTCTATAGTGTGACCAGTTGGACTAGGCCCAACAGATAAAACTGTAGTGACCTTGCTGTGACGTCAAATACAAGCAAATATGTGAAGCACTGGAAAATGCTATGTTTTAGAATGAGATCCTTTGAAGTGTCCGAGAAATTTCTAAACTGGTCAACAACTTTTACAGTAAGTAAAATCATGACTAAAATTTTAAAGCCGGAACTCGTTTATTGTTATTGAATATGCTTCATTTCTTTATAGTTCAGACACATTTAGTGTGTTCAATGTCCCTCCAGAAACCTGAGGAATCTAAAATAATATTTTTTTTAAATACCCTAAATCTATCTAAATAGAAGAACTAAGGTTTTTAACAAATCATGTAAACCCAGTTTCATTGTATTTTATATTACACTAGATATATGTTACCCGCGACCCGCGTGTTTTTATTTGCGCATTACTTTCAATATAGTCACTGAGAGTGTTTTGTAAACAATTAAACGAAATAATAATGTAATAAGTAAAGCGAATGTGTCGATGTAAAAATAGTGTGAATGAAGCTATCAAATCAGAATAGCTAATAGGCTTAAATCCATTTTTCCAAATTAAAACATTTGCTTGTAGGCCTACATATATTTGATTAAAATTTGAGATGAATAGACTTAATTTTGTATGTTCATGTGTTACAGTATAAAGTAGATCTTGAGGTAGACATAGATCTCAACTATATGTATCTATATATATCTCAACACGGCTACGCAGCTTTAGCGAACAGTGAACGAATATATTAAAAATGCTTTAGAAAAACAAATTTGAATGTTAATTTGATTAAAATATGAAATGAATGGACAATAATTAGTATGTTTATGTGTTAAAGCATAAAACTGTCTTTGCGAAAAGAAGTTTTATCATCTTAGAGTTCAATAAGAGTTTTAGACCTAGGCCTAGGAATAGACTCATTAGAGAGATGTGTTAATGTGTAACCATTTTGGTAATGTCTAATGAAATAATGTTCGCCATGAAATCTGTAGTCACAGATATCAGGAACTAATTTATGTAAAAAATGCTTTTGGATAATCTAGTGGATTGGATTTAGATGTTAAACGTAGCTAATGATCCTTTCACGTTATTTCTCTTTCGCTACGAAAATAAAATTGGTTTTGCGAAAATGGGGTTACCCGAAGTCGATACATTCTTATCTATTAAAAACGAAAAGAGCGATAGCTTTGTTAAATGAATGGGATTATAAAGTGAACAATTAAACGAAATTATATTTAGTACGCGATTCATGAATGAATATAGATCTAGGCTTATCTCAACTCGGCTTCGCAGCTGCCGCGGATGAGTGTAGCTTTAGAAAACCAAATTTGAATGTTTATGTGATCAAAATATGAAATGAATGGACTTTAATTAATATGTTTATGTGTTAAAGTATAAAACTATCTGTGCGAAGAGAAGTTTTATCATCTTAGAGTTGAATTAGAGTTTTAGATCTAGGGATGGGATTATAAAGTAAACAATTAAACGGAAATAATAGGGCCTATAAATAGAGAAATGAAGAATAGAGGAAAGGAAGAAAAAATAATATGAAAACGAAGAATGGCTTTTAAATAATCAATTGTAAATAATATACAGACAGTGCAGCATGAACACATCAAAGAAGGACAACTCTAGACTCCTAACGGAAAAATAATTTCTACGGTGCTAGCCCCTGCGTAACAAAAAATACAAAGGGACCCAACCTTCAGATCACGGAAAGGAAGCATCCCTTGTGACTAATTACAAAAACGTAACTCTCTCATAAGCAGTTCTCAAGTACAGTCGTTACCGTATTTGCTTGAGTAGGCTGAGGTGGTCTTAGCCCTTGAGTTCGAATTAAAATCACATTCCAAATATTGTGTTTTATTTCAACAAATATTGTTTTGTAGCATTAAATTCTTATTATCTTCAAAAACTTTTGTTCTTATATACAAGCTTATATTGTATCACAATGTTATATGTTGAAAGAATGTTTGCTGTTTGTTTTAAATTTCAACCTTCTAGAATTGTTACAAGTTTTAGAATTAAATGTGCTGCAGTTTTTATGTTTGCTCTGTCCATAGTTTGGAATAAATAATTTCGATATTAATATAGTAGAAAACGTCACAGTAACAGTCCGACGTGGAAACCATTTCATTGTTAACAATTATGAATTTTAGTGCATTTTTATTTTAGTATTTTTATAAACATTTGCACAATAATTATTTCTACAATTATTGTTTTAATACACAAATTAAGGGCGTGGCATATTTCCAATCTCAGCTTTTAGATGATATATGGAGAACATGCAGACCAGGTACAAGATCTTACTTCAAAACTGAGTCCTGCAGCTAGAGCAGTTGTCATGGCAATCAGAGCAGAAAAAAGTAAAATGCTAGTTTAAGGTTAAGTACAAAAAGTTAAATACAGTTGAATGGCCAAACTTAAGAAGACATGGACTCATTTAAATACATAGGGCCATTACCCGACTGTGAAAAATCTGGAAAAGAAGCTCATTTTTCCAATAAAATAAAAGCTGTATTCTTCAATACTCGAATTTATATCTCTGTATGGTTGTGAAAAATACAATGTACCTCACCAACGATAAGGTCTGTTGTCTAAATATAAGATCAATTGTAATAGTAATTAAAAAAACAACACTAAAGATAAAACAAAAAGAAGATAATAAATAAATATAAAAAAAAAGCAAACAAAACTGTTCTAGACTTATTTTAAATCTCAAATGTTAAAAAAAATGTTATTAAAATACAAATCCAGGCAGAGGTTGTATGGTCAAAATAAAAACTTTCAAACCGAATCTGCCTGGAATTTCTTCATCAAACCCATTAACAAGAAAAAACAAATGGAATTAACACATGCACATTGAATAGATTCTTTCTTGTCAATAGTTGACTTTCATTTTCATTTCGTTGTTTTTTTCCCTCAATGTCTACAAAAATGAAAAAAAAAAATTATAGGAATTATTTTTAATGATCAATTAAGCAATCAAGACTTTGTGAGTTAGGGTCATTAGCACTAGCGAAGTGTACTAATGAAACCACATTGAATTGTTGTTTTAAGTCGTCTGATCACGATTAAAGGTTATAATGTCATATAAGTTGAAGCAGTGATGCTCAACCTAATTCGACCTGAGGGCCATTTTAACTTTCGAAACGCGTGTCGCAGGCCACATCAACAAAAAGGTACGAAAAATGAAATCAAAATTCACCTGAAACAATTTGAAACTACTGGATCTAGTAATTACATTAATTAATGGGATAGTTAAAGTCTATCATTTTTACGCGTCTTAAAATGGTTACATTTCTCTACTTAAAATGTGAGCAACATTGTAGCTACCTTTACCACCAAGTTATTTTCTTGTCTCTCTTCGGTAAATATTCTCATCGGTCCTCCAATCTCTAGGCGTAGTTTAACCAATCTTTTAGACGCGGCTCAAACCAAGAAGGCCTTCATATTTGTTTTATAATGTCGCTATACATGTTTGTTTTTGTTTGAAACAACCAGACTTATTATTATGGCTTATTATCATGTTCCACCAAAAAAGATCCATTCCCTTTTCCTTGTAGATTCTACAATCAGAGTTCCACTTCATAAAGTCATAATCGCCCACTCGTTAAAGGTCATGTATCAATCCATCACAGAAAAAAGTGAGGGCCCTAACGAAGGTAAAAATACATTTACAACTATTTTAAAGGGGGAGGATTATCTACTTTTGTGCCGATGTTTCGGCGGGCCGGATGGAACCACATCGCGGCCCGGTTATGCCCGCGGGCCGTACTTTGGGCATCACTGAGTTAAAGCATTCAAATTGAGGCCTGTACTAGGTATTATAGAATTTAAATGTTTAGCATTGTGCTGGATTTGTTAAAAATTGTATTACTTTTGACTAGGCGAAGTTTTCATGGTATAGCAAGTCAGTGCACGATTTTCTCTTTTGTGATTCAATGATGAGAAGCGGTATCTAACACTCAGCAAACACAACTCTGCTCGAGTCGGGTTTCGAACTGGAGCCCCTTTGATATATTAGCCAAAGGCTTATGCTTCACAGTCAAACTTGACTAATAGTGCTAGAGTTCTAAAGCGCTTGATTTCCGAACTAATGGAGTCTCGGGTTGAGTGTTGTTTTAAATCTAGGTTTTTATAGGACACCCACGGCGTTTGGTTGCTGTGCTGGTCACATGACACTCTCCCTAAGCAAGGGCCAAAGAAACGCAGGACCTTTACGTATTATTAAAGCATATATTCTGTAACACTGAATTACTACATACTTCTTAATAATATTTTCGTAGATGAAAGAATGTGTTTAAAATTGTATGATATTGCCATCCAGGATTTTAGAAAATAAATTCATAAAATATATATAGGTCAGTGATAATAGATCATTCATACCCAGACTAAGACCTTCAGGGGCGTGTCATTTCCTGCTAGAAGATCAGTAGTATAATAAAGATAAGTATTAAAAGATCATATATTTTTAGATGTAATTATTGAGATCAAATATTTTTTAAACGATCATTTACACAATGGAGTTAGTTTAAAACCAAATTGAAATCTAGCTAATTCAAGGGAAAGTACTAAAGACTTTCGAAAATCTAAACTTTAAGTGACTTATCCCCCTTTGACCACAAATGACAACATTCAAGGAAATTAACATTAAACACTGTGTTTTTGAGCTCTAAACACACATAGAAAAAAAGTGTTTTGCATTTCAAGAATATCAGATTAGGAAAAGTTGGTCAGGCTTAACTTCAAGAAGTAAATAAAAATGGAGTGTCAATCAAAGTCACTCGAATTTTTTTTTTTAACTATACGGCAAACAGGTTCTATTCCAAATAAACAATTTTTTTTCAGCTACAAAAATATTATCAACAATTATGTAGTCATTCAGTGGTTCTTTCACAATATTTAAAAAATTATGTTGACTTTAATTCTGTCCCTTTCTTTCTTCTATTAGGTTATTTTCAGTTATTGTTCTTTGTTTCTCTAATTAACTTCCCATGCTATGACATGTTTGTTTCCTGAAAGTTTCCGCCATGTTTTCTTGTTCCTCACTTTCCAGTTACACTCGAGCAAAACTTTGCTTCCCTAGAGTCTTGTATCTCTATAACCCAGTGATGCCCAACCTAATTCGGCCCGCGGGCCTTTATAATTTTCTACACTCGTCTCGCGGGCCACATGAACGAAAAGTTATAAAATGAAATGAAATTGATCTGATACTATTTCGGTAGAAACCTATGGATTTAATACTTAATTAATAGGTTATTTGACAATTATATTTTTTTTTTACGCTATGGGCACAATCATTATCTCTCTACTTCAGCGGTTCTCAACCTTTTAAGTTCGGCGACCCCTTTTTACAATCCCCCACTCTGCCGCGACCCCCCCCCCCCCCCCACACACACACATACAGCAATAGAAGAATAGATAATAACAATCCATAGTTTAATGGTCTTAGGGGACCCCTGGCAAATGGTCAATCGACCCCCAAGGGGGTCGCGACCCACAGGCTGAGAACCCCTGCTCTACTTAAATGTGAGCAACACCGGCTCATTTTGTGGTCTCTTTTTAATAAATTTCCATGGATTCTCCAATATCTAAACATAGTTTAAAAAATTTTTTCGCGTCTCAAACCTAGAAAGCCACCATATTAATTTTATAATGCCGTTTTTATGTTGTTGTTTTATCAAACAGCCACACTTTCTTTATAAAATAAATATGTTGGCTTATTATCATGTTCAAAAACACACAAATGTTAAAGATCATGATACCAATCCATCAGAGAAAAAGTGAGGGCCCAAACGTAGGTAAAGATACATTTTTTCAACTTTTTTTTTTGTTTGGAAGGTAGATTTCTACACTTAGTGCCAACATTGCGGTGGGCCGGATGGAACCACGTCGCGGGCCGGATATGGCCCGCGGGCCGTAGTTTGGGCATCACTGCTATAACCTAATCCATTTTGTTTGCCCAGCACATGGACGAGAGAGTTATGTTGTTGTTTGGTTTTTTGTTTGTTTGTCTGTTATGTCACAAGGGATGCAACTATTGCCATGCTTCCTTTCCGTGATTCTCAGTGTTGGGTCCCTTTGTATTTTACGCAAGGGTCAGCACCGCAGAAATTCTTTTTTTTAGGATTCTTGAGTTGTCTTCCTTGGATGTTTTCTTTCCGCTCTGTGTGTATATAATTTTATTTACAATTTAATATATAAAAGCCATTCTTCTTTTTCATATAATTTATTCTTCCTTTCTTCTTATCTTCCTTTCTCTATTAATATGTCCTACTATTACCGTACACTTTTTAAAAATGTAGGAACACCTCTTGAAATGTATCTTACAGTGTATGATTGTAGGCCTACTCTCCTTCTGTATCTATCATCTAGTTGTAGTCTAGAAGTAGTTTCATAGTTAGCTTTCTAGTACATGTTCCATACTAGTTTCCTATTCTCTAATGAATAGTTCACATTCATATCTCTACTATTTATTTATTTCTATTTTAGCTATAGAAGTTTATACAAAAATATTGCCACATCTATGTTGACATTGGCAAAACTGTTGGCATTGAAATGTTGGACAATGTTTCTTTCACACTGGTAAAGTTTGAACCCCTCTAGAACAAACGTTTCTCTGGATTTTCATTTTCTATAGTTTTCATCTGGGTGGTCATTTCATTAATCAGACTATAGGCTATTTCTCGTATCGTCGTTGTTATATGATGTGTTTTTAACAAATCAGGTAAACCCATTGTCATTGTGTTTTATATTACATATTAATGTGTCATCTAAACGGGCAAACCCATTTTCATAGTGAACTTTTATTTTCATGAGGACATTAAAAATAGAAACGCATCTCTCGCCATGTTTAAAACAAATCAAATGTACTAAATCAGTTATACCAAAACTAAGATCCGCGGGCCCGGGTCCTATTTGGTTAGTAAATCAATAATATAAAAAGTAATAAATAGATCTTATATTTTTAGTTGAGATGAAATACTTTTCAAACGAACATTACTCAATGGAAAAGTTCAAGGGAAAGTACTAAAAATTTTCGATGATCCAAATGTTTAATGCTTTTAACTCCCTTTGACCACATGTAAGCTCATTTTTATTAAACAATGTGATGTTAGTGCTTAAAAACACATCTAGAATAAATGTTTGCAATTCTAGAATATAAGCTTAGCTAAATTAAGAAAAAAAAAAGATTTGAAACGAAAAGTAATATAGAGCTATATATAATTTACAATACAATCTCAATTTTAAAAAAAATGAAAATACAAGCCTTTTACTTCCGTATTTTTTTATTTTTTTTCTAGATTTTTATCTATGTATGAATTAATAATACTAGATATATATATATATATATATATATATATATATATATATATATATATATATATATTTGTTGACATGTTACTCGACAAGGTCTTCAGTATGTGATTTAGTTTTCATCTTTTTCTTATTTGTTTTAGTCATTAAAGTTAACAGATTTAAACATTTAAAATAAAAAGAATAATGTTGTCGATTGCAACAAACAAATACTGCCTCTACTGGTACTGTTAGGGTCAAACTTTAACGCGATTTGGTGCCGGTATTACGTTACGTGTTTCACATTATTTGACTAACAATTATCAATATTTACAATTGGCCTAAATAAAATTGTTTGCTTTAAAAAATGAATTAAATGATACATTAATAATTCATTTTTTTAAAAAAGCATCTTCTAGCCATTGACAAGGGAAAACAAACGAAGATCAAAGACAACTAATGAAAAATAAAATTTCATTTTATATGTATGCATTGATTCCCTTTTTTTTTTTTTTCCTATTTTTTTTTCCCTATTTACTCGATTTGTAGAATAACTTTGTAGCAGATTCGGTTTAATTTTTGTGTGTGTTATTCTTGACATTTAGCCACGTGATTCTCTATCTCTTCTATACAAATTACGATCTCATTTTTATTGCACAATGTTCACGTGAACAGTTTTTTTTTACGTTGTTTTATCAATATTATCACGTGACTAAATGTTGTTTGTTTACGATTGGTGAATGAGGTCCATTATGTTTACAGTCTTGGTTCAGATCTTAGAGAAGAAACCTGTAAACCTTGGCACCAAAAATGAAACAATGTTTTAAATTCGAACATTTATGTGTGAAGAAATGGCTATTAAGTTGATCTCAACTTTAATTTGGAAACAAAAACAAACAAACAAGAAATAATAAATGTTCATTTCTTTGTTTTTTAAATATACTTTTATTAGAAAAACTAACCCAACATCAATACAATATGAACACAATATCAAACCGGATATTTCATAAATATATCTTCTATCAATCTGTCTAAATCTATCTATCTATCTATCTATCTATCTATCTATCTATCTATCTATCTATCTATCTATCTATCTATCTATCCATCCATCCATCCACCTATATATATATATATATATATATATATTTATTTATTTATTTATCTATCTATCAATCTATCTGTTTGTCTGTCAATCTGTCTTTTTATCTGTCTGTCTGCTTATTTGTCAAGGATAAATAAAAACTCAACATTATTTCTTAAGATAAATCTATTCGCTGTCTTAAATGTTCATAGTGCAGAAAATTGCTTAGCCTAAACTAAAGTGATACAATGAGGTCAAACCTAAAGTTAAACTACGCAATGAAAGTCTGAAGTGAGAAACAAAACAACAATTGAAACTTGGAAGTTAGGACATTTATAGGAAGTCATAGTATGAGCTGATCATATATAAAAGTAAGCAAAAATATGAATTGATAATATGAAGTGAATAAATGAAGTGAAAAAAAAAGTAACTTGCTAATTGTAGTTAAAATATTAAGTTAAAATATAAAACACAATATTAAGTTGAAATGTAAAGCACAATATTAAAGCTGAAATGTAAAGCATAAATCTTAAGTTGAAATGTAAAGTACAATATTAAAGCTGAAATGTAAAGCACAAAAAAGTTGTATTGTAAAGCACAAATCTTAAGTTCAATATAAATGTACTTATTGAAAATATGACGTTAATATTTGAAGTGAATATGTAAAGGGAAAATAGAAAGCACAAATATGAAGTGATCATATGAAGTAATGAAATGAGATGAATATATGAAATAATCAAATGAAGAATTAATATGAAGTGCTAATGTGAAGTGAACAAATCAAGTGATACTATAAAATGGTAGAATGAAGTGTACAAATCAAGTGATACTATAAAGTGGTAGAATGAAATGTAAATCAAGTGATACTATAAAATGGTAGAATGAAGTGAACAAATCAAGTGATACTATAAAGTGGTAGAATGAAGTGTACAAATCAAGTGATACTATAAAGTGGTAGAATGAAATGTAAATCAAGTGATACTATAAAGTGGTAGAATGAAATGTAAATCAAGTGATACTATAAAGTGGTAGAATGAAATGTAAATCAAGTGATACTATAAAGTGGTAGAATGAAATGTAAATCAAGTGATACTATAAAGTGGTAGAATGAAGTGTACAAATCAAGTGATACTATAAAGTGGTACAATGAAGTGTACAAATCAAGTGATACTATAAAGTGGTACAATGAAATGTAAATCAAGTGATACTATAAAGTGGTAGAATGAAATGGACAAATCAAGTGATACTATAAAATGGTAGAATGAAATGTAAATCAAGTGATACTATAAAGTGGTAGAATGAAATGTAAATCAAGTGATACTATAAAGTGGTAGAATGAAGTGTACAAATCAAGTGATACTATAAAGTGGTAGAATGAAATGTAAATCAAGTGATACTATAAAGTGGTAGAATGAAGTGTACAAATCAAGTGATACTATAAAGTGGTACAATGAAGTGTACAAATCAAGTGATACTATAAAGTGGTACAATGAAATGTAAATCAAGTGATACTATAAAGTGGTAGAATGAAATGGACAAATCAAGTGATACTATAAAATGGTAGAATGAAATGTAAATCAAGTGATACTATAAAGTGGTAGAATGAAATGTAAATCAAGTGATACTATAAAGTGGTAGAATGAAGTGTACAAATCAAGTGATACTATAAAGTGGTAGAATGAAATGTAAATCAAGTGATACTATAAAGTGGTAGAATGAAGTGTACAAATCAAGTGATACTATAAAGTGGTAGAATGAAATGTAAATCAAGTGATACTATAAAGTGGTAGAATGAAGTGTACAAATCAAGTGATACTATAAAGTGGTAGAATGAAATGTAAATCAAGTGATACTATAAAGTGGTAGAATGAAATGTAAATCAAGTGATACTATAAAGTGGTAGAATGAAATGTAAATCAAGTGATACTATAAAGTGGTAAAATGAAGTGTACAAATCAAGTGATACTATAAAGTGGTAGAATGAAGTGAACAAATCAAGTGATACTATAAAGTGGTAGAATGAAGTGAACAAATCAAGTGATACTATAAAGTGGTAGAATGAAATGTAAATCAAGTGATATTATAAAGTGGTAGAGTGAAGTGGAAGTATCCAGTGGAAGCTTTGGTTCTCCTATTCAGAATAGAATGTTAAGACTCAGGGGGGCGATTGTATTTAATCTTTACATTGATATCGTTGAGAGAAACATCATCATCTTCTCCATAATCTTCTCCATAATCTTCTCCATAATCTTCACCATTATCTTCTCCATCATCTTCACTATAATCTTCACCATAATCTTCTCGATACGACAGAGGTGTGAATAAGACATGGTTATCCTGGTCACTGGTCTCAAGAGCGAAACTAGGTCTAAATGAAGATTCATGTACAGGTTGACTTTCTTGAACGCCACGGGTGAGTGGCGTACTCTGGGGCAAAACGTTGTGCAGGTCGCCCCATTCCTCACGTTGGTGCTGCTCCCGCCAGCGGATGTCTTCGGGTACAATAACAGGGCGCCGGTAATGAGGTATCTCTAGTAGGGGCGGCGGGAAAATTGGCGCCAGTTGATGCTGAATAATGCGAGTACATTCTCTGCAATCTCTTCTATCGAACATTCCATGAGGACATTGTGTGCCATTGTTTTGGCTGCCTCTGAACCTGTATCTCAGTCTCGGGACCTAGACAAAAGGAAATAGAAAACACAAGGAATGTATATGACCAGGTCAGTCATGGAATGAAACGAAGACTATTAACATAAGAGTGTAGAATGCAGACACTCCAAATTAGCTTGTATTTTATAGTGAAGGTCACATTCTAGACTACTAGGCTTTAAAAGAACACAGGCAAAATTCTTCACCAAACTATTTTTAAGTTTTATTTATTTATCAATATATCTTTTTATTTAATATTTCATATATCTATTAATTTATGCATTTATTTATGTATCTATTTATTTATTTATTTAATAGTTGTTGTTTTTTTTACTATGACTATTACAATTGGTTAGACATTTAGAAAAAAATACTGTCGCGTTATTGAGCTAGATTTAATTCTGACCAAACATTTGAATGTTAGCTTCTCTGATTTAACTATGTATTGAGCTAGATTTAATTCTGACCAAACATTTGAATGTTAGCTTCTCTGATTTAACTATGTAGACGACTTGCATGGCATATAATAGAAAGTTTATTCATCTAGTCAAGAGAGCGTGTGTGGCGATGTTGTACGTCTTTTTTGTCTGTAGGACTCAAAGGAATCTTTGTAATGAGTTCAATACATTTTAGTGGGACATTCAGCTAGTCGTGTCCTCTGGATCAATTGACTGTTGAATGTATAGACAAATCTATACACAAATAAAACAATAAAATAACTGAGATTAAAAAAAAAATACATTTTAGCTGCAAACAAAAGTTTTACTTCTAAGAAATTGTGAGAACTGAATAGAATGACTGAATGAACATTATGGTATTGGTAGTGTCTACTTCAATGTGAGACTTGACAAGTGGATAAATAAATATTACGAAACTTATTGTGTGTTCTGTTTAAGTTTCATCCTATACTAAGTGACTTGTGCTTAGGTTAGGAGTAAGAGCTGAACATTCAGGATAGTGAGAGCTTTAAAAAAAAACGGAAAAAAATATGTATAAAAAACAATTTAAATTAAAATAAACCTGACTAAATCCATTGAAGATAACAGTTTTGAATTACATACTATTGTTAGTTTAACTAAAGAATATTTCAAAGGACTTACTCTTCTAGGCCTTGTGTAACATGGACAGTAATGCCAGATTGGGTTTTGACATTGGCAGTATTTCATGCAGGCGTAAATGGAGAGAATGGCCAGCCCCACAGCGCCCAGTAAACAAATCACCAGAAGTGTAATGATGCTCATTTTGGAACAAACTTGAAGGAAAAAAATATGAAGTGAAATTCCTCACAGAATAAAACATTTTAATCTATAAAATCGACAATTTAATACTGCTCATAGTGAGCACAAAATGAATATGTGTATTAATTAATTTAAAATATAAACTGGATTTGTTAGAAATATCGGCTATAGATTCTTTAATTAATAAATTAAATATAAACTAAATTTATTAACAAATATCGGCAATAGATTCTTTTATTAATTAATTAAATATAAACTAAATTTATTAACAAATATCGGCAATAGATTCTTCTATTAATTAATTAAAATATAAACTAGATTTATTAACAAATATCGGCAATAGATTCTTTTATTAATTAATTAAAATATAAACTAGATTTATTAACAAATATCGGCAATAGATTCTTCTATTAATTAATTAAAATATAAACTAGATTTATTAACAAATATCGGCAATAGATTCTTTTATTAATTAATTAAAATATAAACTAGATTTATTAAACAATTTCGACAATAGATTATTTTTTAAATTATTTAAAATATAAACTAGATTTATTAAACAATTTCGACAATAGATTATTTTTTAAATTATTTAAAATATAAAGTAGATTTATTAAACAATATCGGCAATAGATTATTTTTTAAATTATTTAAAATATAAAGTAGATTTATTAAACAATATCGGCAATAGATTATTTTTTAAATTATTTAAAATATAAAGTAGATTTATTAAACAATATCGGCAATAGATTCTAATATTTAACTAAAATCACATTCATCGTCGTATATAAAATGTTTTAGCAAGTTCATAGACTCGTAGACAAATTAATCTAAAACTTTTTAAAACTTCCATAGCTCACCTCTTTAATATCAGCTGATAGACTAGTAAGATGTTTCATCAAATAATCCAAAGCGATATGCAAGCAAGAATATTAGTAAGATGTTTCAACAAATAATCCAAAGCGAAATGTACGTGGCGATATAAGTAAGATGTTTCACCAAATAATCCAAAATGAAATGTACGTGGCGATATAAGTAAGATGTTTCACCAAATAATCCAAAATGAAATGTAAATGGCGAGATGAACATCTCTACTTTATATAGACAACTTGTAATGTGTGTTCAATATGTTGACTCTCGGGGAAACAAAAGTGTGAATAAATCAACTTGACACCAGAAGGATACACTTGGCTGAGCCAGCCTCACCTCGGAACAGATAGCGCGACGATCGATCTACATTCAAGTCACCGGCAAAACTCTCCAATAATAAAAGGTGTGACCGTGGATCACAAGTTTTATGAGAAACAATTAATTTCCATGTTTCGCCCTGAAAATCTTTATATCTGCCCGTATATCTTTGTTCAGAGAGACCACATGGTGGAGGGCTGGGGTGAGCAGTCTATCGCGACCTTTTGTGTTTTATCTTCTAAATCAGTGATTCCCAAAGTTGTCTATATAGACCCCCCAAGGGTCTACGACGACTTTCAATGGCTCTACGAAAGTGAACAAATAAATTGGGGGTCTATGAGATGTAAATGGGGGTCTACGATAGTGGAACATATTTAGGCAGGTCGAGACTTCAAATTTCATTTCACATTCTTGGTCATCAATGGGATTATATCCTACACACATATAATTGTACTTTGGTTTAATCCTTGAAATTTTTACCCTGTAATTCGAATGATTTTTGTTTAATCTTTAAATTTGGATATCTTATTTTAAATATCTTATTTGTGTCCACGTAAAATAAATCTTGCACATGGCCGAGTCTAAAAAGAACCGTAGCAGAGTGTTGATTCTTAGAAATTTGGCTTCATTCCGTCCTTGTCGAAAAAGCTGTTGGCTATGTGCTTTTTAAACAATCAAGTTTGAAGTTAAGTCGCTATGAAACATTCTAAATGGGAACATCATTTGAGACAATGCAAACATGATGAAATAGAATAAGATTCGAAAATCTTTTGAGCACACTTAGATTAGGTTAAGAAAGACGCACAGGGGACAACATGTTCTTTTCAATATCACATACAGAGAAGTATTAAGAGTGTATTACACAATCTCTTAATTAGGCCTATATTAAACTGTAGGAAGATGCACACTATATGCAAAAATTAGACTTTGAAAGCCATTAAAGAGGTTTTGAAACCTGTTTTACACAATCTTGCCAATGAGGACACTAAAAAGTTCTTATGTAATTATTTGCAAACGACATACTTCTAAAGTAAAGCTGGACTGGTTAACCTTGCCTGGCAATGATGCATTATTATCATATGTTTGTTTTGTTATGAATCAAGAAATCAATAAAGAATTGCTCTTTGCCTGAGTCTTTGATTAATTGCTCCTTTTCCCTGAAGCACAATGGTTGTCGAGACATTTGGTTGACTTTTATTTTTTTCTCTTTTCTGACTTCTTGAATGCTAAATATCAATTTTAAAACAAAAATATTAATTGAAGAGGAAATCGGATACAGTCTATTGAACAGACTCGTTTCATAAACTTAATGAGATTAGCTTGCAGCTATAAGTTGAAATCTTAAATTTGATACAAACGAAGTCATAATTTCAATATTTCTCGTGAGATTTAAATTCATAAAACATGTTGGACGGGGTGAAATTTTCCTGTTTCAAACTTTAGAAAAGTCAAACATCATCGAATCAACAATGTATATTATTAAACTTAAATAAATTGAATCCCAATATTGAATATGTATTATCAAAGATGTCCACTTATAGGTGTTTATTTTTTGTTTAGTCCATCCAAGCATTTTGCTTCATTTTAAATTTAAATCTCGTCAATGTAATCCTTGACAAAACACATTGGAAGATGAAGAAGTTTCGTAAAATTCAAGGAGTTTACCGATAATTGGAAAATATGGCAAGGGGTCTACGAGACAAAATATTGGGTAACCATTGTAATCTAAATGCTCGTCACTTTATATGTCCCTGTCTTTGTTTAAGTCTGATGTCGATGTCTGACATCTGTGTCGTATGTCTGTGTCTGATTTATGTCTATGTCTGATGTATGTGTCTGATATCATTGTTCGAGCCTTGTGTCGAGTGTAGATTGGATGACATGAAAACTGATATTCTTTGTGAGTCTTTGCTTTACACAAATTTGTCTTTCGGCGTGAGTCCTCGAGGCCGTCCGGTCTCGCTCACCCTGCAGGTCTCTGTTCATGTTGCCAACATCTGTCTACCTGGCGGTTGTCTGCGCTTTGTTATTTGTGCAGCGTTAGGGTTAGGGTCAGTTTCGATGGAGTGAACATTGACAATACATTGAGTTGTAAGCTGTTACATACTGACTTTATTGTATTCGAGTCTCTTTCTTTGTGTCCACAATGATGAAATCAGTCCAACGTCAGTAGATTGGAGCTTCCCTGGTGTTTTGTTTTACAATTTGGAAAACCCATTTCTTAATTTATATTTGCGCTCTATCAATTCTATTATCTAATTAATCTGTGTTTTCTAACAAAGAGACTCTCACATACATTTTTTTTCACATCACTTGAGCTCTATTTAATTTTTTAATTTTCTTGTTTTTTCTTGTAAATTCAATGATTTTAAAAACTTTGTTCAATGTGTGTGCGATCTTTGTAAAATCCCTTTTTTAGCCGTTCGAACTAATGGTATCTTGACCAAACCGACGTTTGTCTTGATATCAGTAGCAGCAAGAGAGGTGCTGATGGTGGTGCAGCAGATGGACACATAAGACGTTGCCCACGTGCCCCACAGACATGTCTTTCGGACACGCTTGAAGATTATGACGTGTTTGACAACCTGGCCTCCTGGGGGCCTATGGTGAATCGAGAAAGCGTGTTGGAGCAACGTGTAAGACCAATGGTCTTGATGACCACCGCCATGACATCCACTGCCTCTCTTCCTGCCATGAAGCTGCCGTCGGTGCTGACTGAGAGAAAGGCCAGACAACGAAAACGACGCCCCCTTAACCAAAGGCAGATCAACTAGAGAAGAAGAAAGCGGCACCTGCAGAGAGCAGTGTGGATGGCTTTGTGGGGAGCACGCTCCATTCAATCTGTGACTTCCACTGACCGACCTTCACCTGCACTGACCAACCGTGAACATGTTTCTTGTAACCCTGCCTTGCACCAGTGCTTGAGGTGCGCACTAGCGCACTAGTGACTGAAAACATGAAGACACTAGAAGAGAGAGAATAACAGTGCATCAGGGATTGTGAAGAGTCTGAATGTTTGGATACTAAAAAACCAGCTTTTGTGCTGCCTGAAGGTTGTAGAAGGGACCTGGAGCGAAGCGGGGAAGGCTGTCGTTGGTCCACATTCGGGTTGCTGTCTAAAGGACTGGTATACTTAGTAGCAAGACTCCGAGGAAGCTGAAGGATGTTATGTGTTTGTCCTAGTGAATAAACACCTGTATTTATTTCTCGTTAAATTGTGTTGAGTTTTTTGTATCGAGGGCCGCATTAAAAATGTGTGGGAATGGAGGGCCACATACACACACACACACACATGTATATATTTTATTTATTTATTTATATAGCTAACTGTATAATATATTTTAATTCATATTTATACTGTATTATACATTCACTTTCCTTTTTTCACACTCCCAATTGAGAAATTATAACAAGAGTAAGCAATTTTTGAAACCAATTTTACGATTTAAAATAAAATGCCATTGTCTTTTTATATCACAACATTTCACCACAAATATACCATTGTACTTAATGTGAAGTATTTAACTGTTTACACTCGTGCGTAATGTTCCGAAACTGTGGAACTTACTAGTTGTTATACTTGTGACTGCTGTCAAATTACAGTCATTCACCTTCAACCTGTGATTACACTTGTTTATTTTCCAAAAACAAAAATGCTTGTTCACATATGTATGTGTACCCAAATAATATTAAAGCTTAGTACCAAAGTTTATTTCAGAGTGGAAATAAAGCTTCTTGCACCCATTAAGCTACCGTTGAAGTACTGACTGGAACTTCTCTTTCAGGTCATAATTTTCATGGAGTTAAGTCCTCTGGAGCTGAAGCACTTCTCGCACTAAATGGTGAGCTGATGGTATTGAAACTGGTTCTTGACGTCTTAAAATTTGCTTTTATAAATTCCATAATTAAAGAATCCAAAAAAGTCTAGTACTTTTAATCATAGAAATATTTTTACCTTTCAACAAAGGAAAATAAAAAAAAACTATTTTCACTTGCTGGCCTGGTGAAATTGGAAAGCCTTGTTTGAAAAGTTTTAACATGCACTTGAATTTCATATGCAAACAGCCCATTGCATTATCTATAATAAATAACATGAAATATGTCTTCCACTCTTCATTAGAAATATTAGTAACAAAGTCACAGTCAATGTCCTTCAAAGAACATACAAATTTCTTCCTTGAGATTTTATTATCTACTCATTACATGCTAAGCCAACGGATGCATCGGAATATTTGGTTCTAAATCTTATGAAGTTTTTCTAAACTGCCTGCGGTTAATATCTCCTAACTCTGATGACTGATCACTGGAATCCCTATGACGAAATTAAGATGATATATTATTCAGCTTTGTTCAAACTTTTCTTATTAGAGTTTATGGTTGGGATATTCCTTGAAACTGTTTTTTTCAGTGAAAGATTGAATCCCATCAGTTGTTACATTTGGTATCTTGTTCCAAGCCAACACTCAACACAGTTCTTTATAGCATTGAATAAATACTGACCTAAGTTTGTGTCTTAGACTGAGTTTATTAAAGTACAGTCAATAAAAGTAATCTTATTTTTTTTTTATTATAAGAGAATTTCAATAATTTATAGAGATATTTAAAATTATTGTTAATATATTAGCATTTTATTATGTATATACTGTGGGAACACATGATTTCTGTAGGTTTTCACTGGCCACATAAAACACTTCGGTCCTAATTAGTCCACCCCTGACTAGCCCCATAAAGAGCTCTAGAAAGGACACAAAAGATATCCGAAAAAACAAACGGACTCGTTGTATATGTATGTGGCTTGTCTTCGAGTTCAAAGACCCATTAGCTCCTTCTGCAGTTGGAAACGTTTCTAAAACCCCCTATTCAATAGACTTGATTTAAACTTTTTAAATAGAAGATTTCTTCTAGTCTTGTTTGCAAGCGTTATTACAAATAATTGTGGAGATTACCGATTCTATTTTTAATAAAATAGGTAAGGTTTTTATTTTTTGAATAATTTTTCAAACGAACAGGCCAATAGCCCCAGTGTATAAGCCCCCACGTGGGAAAATGAGTATTTTTAAAGTTTTTTTTTATATTCTAGTGGTATTAAACGTATATATTTTTTAATACTAGACATATAGTTCTATTTTTTAAAGCTGTTTGTTTGTTTATATGTATTATATCTTCAATTTGATTATTTTTTCAAAATACATATTTTTTTAGGATTTTTTAAATACGGATTTTTTCCCTTCTTGCTTAGGACTTTGGAAGGGTTTTTTTGAACCGGAAATAGGAGCTATTGGGTTAAGGAGTACAGTATTTCACTTTGATAAATATCGCGTTTCCTCCAGCAAGCGCTGGATGTAATGAACAATAATTAAGTGCACACACAAATTCACGTATACACACAAAGAAATATATATATGTGAGAGGAAAATTGTTTGCCCGCCCAATCGCCTCCCCCCCCCCTCCCTCAGGATGGCTGCCTGGTCGTGCGGTTTGTGCGCTGGAATGTCGTTCGGATTCATCGACGGTCGAGGGTTCAAACCCTGCCCGCTCCCATCCCCCGTCGTCCTGCGGGAGGTTTGGACTAGGAAGTAAACTATCTTCAACTCTGAAGGAACATCCGAAACATGTAAAACATTTTACAAACAAACAAACAAACATTTCCCATCGTTCAAGTCACTCTCACTGATGTGGGCAGAAGTACACATTTTTGTTAAGCTTTAAAAATAAAAAATATTTTGTGCTATATTAACTCCACATAGTAATGGAGACTAGAGGGCCTCACTTTCACCTAGTCTAGATGTAGATTGTGAAAGTTTTATTTTAAAGACCCTACTGCTTATTATTTACAGTAATGAAGCTTAACTAAATCTGCAATTCAGCATCTGGTCAGACTGGGCTCAGTAGCCAGTCTATATGGAAACTCCAAAATAAAAACCTAGGACTATTGTTGTTCACAGCCATCTCAGACTTCTATGCCACTGTGGACGGCATTTATAGTGTAAAGATTGGTATATGCCTGCATGAGCCAATTATCTATGTGCAGGCTTAAGGCAATATATTATGTTTTATTTACAACATAACAACAATAGTGGGTTAATATTCACCTAGAAAATTAGCTTTAAATAAAACAGCACATGGGTTCTAACAATTAAAACAGACTCACATGCCATTTAAAAAAAATTATTAATTAAATAAAAAACGTACTGATAAATGTATTAATACAGCTTCTGGCACTAGGTACAAACTCTTATGAAAACGATAAGAACATATTGTGGCAGTATCTGGGTAAAAACTTGAATCCACACAATGAATGGTAGCAATTAGAGCCCTTTAAGTGACAGTTAGCCTCCTTTGTGCACGTCTTGTGCAGGTACTTGGAGAAATGTTAAGACCATACTATTTACATCTAGACACAGTTTGGTACCTCCTGAAATGAGTGAGAGTAAAGAAAAAAGAAAATAGATCCAAATAGAATGGCTAGTAATCCTACTTACTACTAGTTGTTTAGGCCTATATCTAGATCTATACAAGATATGAGTAGTGATCAATAGAGGTAGTAAATGAGTAGAATAATGGGCCATGGCTGTAGTGTTGCTTATCAGAAACAGTAAATCAGTATAAAGATCCTGATTCTATATCTATGTCTCTTAATACATAATAACATACAATAAGGATTGTCTTCGAGTCTAAAGATTAATGAAGAATATAGAATCTAATATAGATCTAAATAGAGAATCTAGATTTAGATCTAGAATTGTATATTCCCTATATTTTATGTAGTACGAGTGAGTATGAGTAATGACTCATAGTAATAGACTATAAAATATTTATTTATATAAATATAGATAATATAGATCTACATTCTAGATAGAATCTGAAGTAAAATAAAATATTATATATATCATTAAAAATTATATGTGAGCCAAGCACAAGTTCAAGTACTTCAAGCACTAAGACTAAGCAGAAAGTTAAGAAAGTCAGATCATAATCTAATAAATTATCATTCATCATTAATCAAATCTATAAATTCAATGACAATTTTTTTTTAAATTTACAATTCAATATGATTCATCAAAATACCATCTAGATCTAGAGTCTCAGTTAAGAAAGAGATGATGAATCTGGACAGATCTATCTGTATAGCAACAGGACTCTAGCAATAAAATGTACAATTGAGTCAAGAAGTTAACATGAGTAGATAAACACTAGACTCTAGATTTACGTTCAAAATATTTCTTAGTCTTAATTTTGTTAACAGAGCTAAAGGCATAGCCAGATTTTTATAACAACAAATTCTTATTTACCAACTTAAAATAGCATTTACATACACAGTGTTTTCGCTAGTTAATATATAAAATTAAAAACCCATTAAGCACTTTTTTTCAAAAAACTAATTATAGTAGTGTGTATGATCGTATTTGTAGATATAGTTTATAGCCATAGGTCACTAAGTCTGGGTCAAAGTTTACATGTTTACTAAGTGTACAATTAATTTTTTTTTGTAGTAGGGCCCTATAATTATAGAATTCTATTGGGCGAAGAAAAATTTGAAACAATCTCAATTTTTTAATGGCTTTTAGAAGAATTAGATGTTATTTGTGATTTTATTTAGTTAAAAAAAAATAACTTGCAGAGCAAAAGTTTAATGTATATTTTTAGTCAGTGACTCTATTATTATTTTACTTAGACTTTTATGTTCTTATTTGATTTATAGAAATTTCTTTTAATAAATCCTAATGCTTTGTTTGATTTTTTTATAGTTTCATCAATATGTAGATTCCATGAGTTTTTCATTTATTATAACACCTAGGTATTTTGCGTTTTTAGTCTGTGTTACTGGTTTGCCAAGAATAAGTGGAATTAATTTGTTTTAGATTTTTTTGTTACTCTTAACAACTGGGTGGAAAGACATGCTCCAATTTGATTCCCATTTCTGTAATTCATCTAATTCTCTTTATAAAATATCTGCGTCTTGTGTTATTTTTATTGTTCTATATATTATGCCATCGTCTGCAAATAATCTGACTTTTGTTCCTAAAATAATGCAATTTGGTAAATCATTTATGTAAATTAAAAATAGTAGTGGACCTAAGACTGTTCCTTGAGGTACACCTGAGTTTACTGTTATCGGTGTTGATTTAGAGCCATTTATTATTACAGTTTGTTCTCTCCCTATCAGAAAATCTTTAATCCACTGATGCAGTGGACCATTAATGCCGAAATATTTTAATTTTTTAAGCAAACTATGGTGGTGAACTTTGTCAAAAGCCTTGGAAAAATCTAGTAAGATAGCATTCGTTTGTTCACTATTATCTAAACCTTTTGAAAAATAATCAATTAGTCCTATTAGTTGTGTTTCACATGATCTATATTTCCTAAAGCCATGTTGGAATGGGGTGAGGACATTATGTTTGTCTAAGTGGTTTATGATGTTGCTACATATTATGTGTTCTAGGATTTTACATGTGATGCTGTAAGTGATACTGCTCTGTAGTTTCCTGGGTCAGATTTTTCTCCTTTTTTAAATAGGGGGTACTCTGCCCTGGTTAAGCGATGCCTGAAAGAGTATTTTGAACACTGGGGCTAGCTCATTGTTTAGTTCCTTGAGTAATCTAGCTGGAATACCATCATGTCCAGACGCTTTATTTGGTTTGGTGTTGGCTAATAGTTTTTGGATTTCATTTTCTTGTACTACTATATCTTCTATGTTGTCTACTTGGTTCAAATTCAAGAATATGTCTTTGTCTCCTGGGGCTGAAAATGCTGATGCAAAGTATTTGTTTAGGATGTTTGTTTTAGTTTCATTATCATTATGTATTATGTTATGTTCATCTTTTAATGGCGCTATGCCTGTTGTTTCCATTTTCTTAGACTTAATGTATGACCATAGGTTTTTGTTGTTATCTTTAGATATTACATTGCTTATGTATTCACTCTGCAGCTGTCTGCTTACTTTTTGGATTAGGTGTTTTATTTTTATATACTCTTTCTGCCTTAGTTTCTTTAAATTTTCTATATAGGTTTTCTTTCTGTTAACAAAGCTTCTTTAGTATATTATTAAACCAGCATTTATTTATTTTGTTTGATGTGTATTTAGTTGGTTAATGATTTTCTATAATGCTTTAAAGATGGTTTTTAATGAAATTCCAGAGGTCATCGACTGGTTGGTTAATGTCTTTTTCTAATAAGAATGTTTGTTGAAAGTTTAATGCAGCTTGGTGTAGTTGTGTTAGGTTACATTTATTCCAGAGTAAGATTTTCCTTTTGGGTTTTGTATTGGCTACTGCTTTTATCTGACTGTGTATTTTTATGATCTCATGGTCTGATAGACCAGGGATAATATCATAATCAACTACTAATCCAGTTCTGTTGGTTAAGAAGAGATCTAATGTGTTGTTTAATCTATTTGGCTTTTTAATGATTTGATCTAAACTTAGGTTGTGTAAAGTTTCTATGAAAAGCTCATTTATGTTCTTAAGGTTTTGGTGTTTATCTATGATTATTGTTTTCCAATTTATATCAGGTAGGTTGAAATCACCCATAATCCAAAAAAACTGCATTTTTATTTGTCTCTTTAAGTGTAGTAAACTGATTACATAGTTCCTGCATGTACTCTAAACTAGAATTTGGTGGTCTGTAAATGCTGCCAATTATTAGGGAGGTTGAGGTGATATTAATTTTACAAAATGTTGATTCTATATTTTTTGAGTTAAGTAAGGTAATTTCTTCTGCTATAAGAGTGTTTTTTATTGCTAAAAGAACTCCATGATTATTAGCCCTATCTTTTCTAAAAATTTGATAATTACTATTGAAAATTTCTGCATTATAAATTTCAGGATGTAGCCAAGTTTCTGTTCCTGCAATTATGTATGGTTTCTCACATTCTAATAAAAATTTCCTAAGGTTAAAGTTCTAGAATGTCTCAAAAGTCTGAAGCTGATTCTAGAGGCCCAATGAGGCATGAGTCTAGTACTCTGTCTCTGATCTATCTACTTAGGCCTGCTAAGCTATTTTAGTTAAATATTGACAACTAGTCTTCTAGATCTAGATACAATTTAAATTTGGATGTCTATAAAAATACATATTATTATTTATTATTATATTCATTTTTGAATCAACATCTGTATCATATAAGAAGAAAATTTAGACTCCACAATATTAAAAACATTTACTAGCTTAAATACTAATTCTACTGATCTAGAATTCTACACAACTACAAAACTTATTATTAAGATATCAGTATTGAATCTAGACTAGTTATAGAGATATAATATATAAATAATAGAAATCAGATATAATCTAATATGCCGTGCCTAGACCCCATAATTTAAAAACAGATACACAAGATATAATGTATAATATAAAAGATTTAATTTATTATCTATGCGAGACTATGGCTATGCCTAGACCTTATTCATTAGACGGACATACAAGTTCATGCCATTTTAAATGATATGGCGTCAAGTCAGATTTGTCCCCTGAAATTCAGGATGATAATATAAAACTCATTTAGATCTGGTCAGTTATTAGATATGATGCATTGATCAACTTGGATTTGTTATATATATATATATATATATATATATATATGTGTATATATATATATATATATATATATATATGTATGTATGTATGTATGTATGTATGTATGTATGTATGTATGTATGTATGTATGTATGTATGTATGTATGTGTATGTATATATGTGTGTGTGTGTCCATATCCGACTTTATGAATGAAGTTTTGTTGCATTTAATACCTGTAGTAAGGCTGTAAGTATCATCAATGAAAGGTTTCAACTCTTCTTTAAATGCTGCTGGAGGTTGACATGTTTTGTATACATGAATACCTTTTATTGGTCAATGTGGTGACCACAGAAATAAATGCTAACTTTTTTTTTTTCAGAGATAAATTATTAAAATAAATGCTTGTAATGTTTCAGTAATCAACAAGTTGAGACATGGCAACTAGTTCTGATGACATACTAAATTGGCTCAAGGGTCATACTTATACTATGTCTACTCTGCTGCCTAGCAGCTATACCCAATCATGGAAAAGGCTTCAGGAGTTAACCCTGAGGAAAAATCAGGAGCTGGCGACCCTAAGGCAGTGTCCAGCACCCAGTGCTACACCCTGGCAGAACCTGCAATGCCGCTGAACCCTTTGGATACATCAGCTGCTTGGAAATGGGGAGACTGATATGTGGGCGACATCGTTCTGATCAAAGCTAATGCTCAGGCATTCATCTCATTTCCATGAGATGAGCCATTGTTGCTTCGTGACTGAAGGGGGCCATAGAATAGATATTGATCAGAAGAGTAGGCGGCTGTAGTCACTGTAGACTTTTAGATCTAGACCATGACGGAAACCCATGCTAGGGTTAAATGCATCACTCTTCAACAACACCATGATATACGCCTATCCTCCTATAATAACGAAGCAGTAGAAATGTTTTATGAGCTATTACAAGAAGTGGTGAACAAAGTTCCCCAAAAAGACATCCTTGTTTTACAAGGAGGCTGGAATGCCAAGGTAGAAAGTGACTCCTACCAAACCTGGAAAGGCACATGTGGAAAATACAGCAACCTCACAACTAACGAATGAGGACTGCAACTTCTAGAATTTGCAAAGTACAACAACCTCTTGGTGACTCTCACATTGGGATACCACAAATTTTTGCGCATAACCACATGGCACAGTACCAATGGGGAAAATTACAACCAGGTCTATATCGTGGTGGCACAGCGTTTTAAATCAAGCATCCATGGAGGTGAGCATCACCTTGTCACTATGAGCTTCAATTTACACATAAAAAGTAAAAAAAAACAACAACAAAGAAATGCCAGGATAAAATTTGACCTGGACAAACTGAAAGACCCCCATTTTGCTATTCGAGGCACAAGTAGGATGACGCTTTGCAGCTCTTAATATCTTGGACTCAAATGACACAAGTCTATAAACTGAACCTATACCGCCATTGAGGTATTAGGGAAGATTCGCTCACCCATAAAATCATGGATAACAGCGGATATACTACGACTCTTGTGTCAAGCGTCGGGCGCTTAAAGGGAAAAGGTTTTCCCACCGAAATTATGCCCATGAATACAGAAGTGTCAATATATGGATTAAAAGGGAAATGAAAGAAGCAAAGAAGTGGTTAGAGAAAATGTGTCAAAAATATTTAGGGGGAGATGCTGAAAAATTATAATTAATCTTATGTGAAACAGTAAGCGAGCTTTTGACATTTTAAATATAATTCTTCCAACGCTCGAAATCGGCCAATTCCTTCAACTAATCGTCCATTTTGCACATGAGGAAGTGATAAAGTTATAGTGTGAAGAGATAAGGACCATAAAGGCCTATTGATTCATTCATTTATATTCATATGTATTTATGGGTCTCTAGTGAAATTCATTTTTCAAGAAACAATAGGCCAAACATGCCTAATACTTCAAAGGCTTCTTTTCGTGTGAACTCATCTTTCTATCTTGATTGTGTTATTTTTATTTTCTATTCAGACTGTTTATTTAACCCTAAATTCTCAAACAAAAATTATGGGATCAGAAACTTTATTTTTGTAAAGTGTAAAAAAAAGGTTACATTCCCTCTGTTTGCATGAAATGTAGGCCAACAACGTTAGTTTAAAGGGTTTTAAATATATGCACAGTGATATTTTATTCCTGTTTCAAATGAGGTAGCGGATTTTTTATGCTTTATATTCGAAGAAGTCTTATTGCAAAACATTCAAAATAATAAAATGAAATTCTTAACACTATTTGCTGTTTTCGCAGTCATTTTATTGTCCATAGATATTGTTGAATCAAATGATAAAGTAAATAATGAGAATATGAGAAATCTGGAAGACGTAAGTATTCCATTTATTTATCTTATTAATAGCATATGAATTATGTTTAGCAAAATGTCATCTTCTTTTGTTTTAAATTGTAAAAAAAATGGATATTTAGAAATAAAAAGCATGTATTGCAGATTTTTTTAAAAATTGGCAGCTACTAAGGGCAACACGATCAGATAAGGAAACATATATTTTTACGGGCTTTTTTCATTTCCTAATATACTACTTACTATCTACTATTTCCTAATACATTATATACAAAAGTATTCATCATAAAAAAAGAATGGTTCCATGATGACTAATTTGTCATCCAGGGAAATGAGGGCTGTGCCTTTTTATGATACTGATGATATCTATATGAACTTGGAATTTGCGAAATGTTCTGCTGCACACTTAGCAGGTTATTCCAGCAGTCATGTGCCTTGCTTTTTTTTCTCTTACATTTTTCTTCTGCTAGCGCTGTACTCTTGTCCTCTGCAATTTGTGCGCCTGTTTTTACAGCTATTGACAGCTTCTTTGAAATATTCCCAGCTTTTGTCTATATAGGATTCATTTGGTAGATTTGAGACAGTTATCTATCGCTGCTGTTAAAAAGGAAATGGTGGGTAATTTAAATCTGTAAGTGAAAGACTGCTCACTACGTTTGAGAGAAAAATATAATCTTCAACATATTATTTATTAATTTTCATGCCCCTACTGAAGATGATAACACAAAAGAAGTCTTCTATGATGGACTGAAAAGAATTTTTGACGAAGCACCAAAGCATGACATCAAAATAGTCCTTGGAGATTTCAATGCAAATTTTTTTACAGAAGAATCATTCAGAACAAAAATTGGCAAAAAAAAAGTTTACATGAAGAGACCAACAATAAGATTAAATGAGTTTTAGATTAGTGGATTTGCATCAGGAAAAGGAATGTCTATCTACAACACTAAATTTCAGCATAAGAATATTCACAAGGTAACCTGGATCTCACCTGATGGCAACATCTAGAATCAAATAGATCATATACTCAAAAACAAGTGACATGGATCGGATATACTAGATGCGAGAAGTTTCAGAGGAGCAAATGCTGATTCAGACCACCTACTAGTAAAAGCTAAACTTAGACAAAGAATAAGTACCATACACAATTACCAAAGAAAAGAGCACAGCAATATGATAGTCAAACACTCTTCTTCTACTAGCCAGCTTTTTGCTGAAAAATAGTGTGCTGTTTTCTTAAGTTGTTCAGCACTGCCGTACAGAGTGTTGGTTATGTTGGGCTGGAGTGGTAGTAGGATCCACTTGTGGCAGAAACTTGTAGACTTGCACTCCAAACGCAACTAGCAACATTGGAAAAGGACAAGAAAAATAACATGACTGAACATTGGGAAATTAGAAAACATACTATCAAAAGAACAGCAGAAGAGGTGGTTAGATTTAAACAAAAGATCGAGAGAATGGGATGGTATGATCAAGAATGCAGACAAATTATAAAAGAGAAAAACAATGCTCGGATGATAATGCTACAGAGAGAAACCAGGAACACTAGACAACAATACAATGAAGCAAGAAGAAGGGCCAAAAAGTTGTGAGAAAGAAAAAACGGAAATGGGAAAAGTCCAAGATTACTCAAATTGAGGAACTAGCAAAGGAGGGATACATGAGAGGAATGTATAAGAAAATTAAAAATGACAAGCTAGATCACACACGTATGAGAACAAAGATGGTCAGCTTACCACAGAAAACAGCTGGGTCATTGAGAGATGGGCTGCACACTTTGAGGATATCCTAAATGCCACGGAAGATGGAGACAATGGAGTATATGAACTGCCACATGGGGGACCAGATCCCTTAGTGAACCCACCAACACTCATTGAAACATCAGAAATAATTAGGACCATGAAGAATCACAAAGCACCAGGAGAGGACCAAATCACAGCATAACTATTTAAATATGGAGGGAAAGAATAACATTCCCAAATACACACTAATATCAAGAATTTGGGAAGAAGAAGTAATACCAAAAGAATGGGAAACAGCACTTATAATCCCAATAGACAAAAAAGGATCCAAGCTTAAGTGCTGTAATTACAGAGCAATCTCTCTACTAAATGTGACATATAAGATCCTGTCTAGGCTTATAACTAAGAGAGTTGGAAAATACTCCTAAGAAATCTTAGGTGTCTACCAATGCGGTTTTTGACCTAATAGATCCACAACCGATCACATCTTCACACTAAGAAGATGCATACATATACTAGAAAAATGCCATGAATACAACATATCAATCCACCAACTCTATATAGATTATAAAATCGTTTCTGACATATCAAAAAGAAATATCTATATGACACATAACAGGATTTTGCAATACCCAACTAACTGACAAGACTTATACATATGACATTAAACAACTCAAAAAGTAAAGTCATAATACAAGGAGAACACTCACGGGAATTTAGGATTAAACGAGGATTAAGACAAGGCGACTCACTTTCTTGCATGCTCTTCAATTTGACACTGGAGAGAGTTATAAGAAATATACACATTAACACAAGGGGAACTATTACTAACTACTTCAGGAGAGAAAACTCGGGTCCACAACCAACAGGGACGATATACAGCAAACCTCTACAATACATTGTTTATGCCGATGACATTGCCTTATTGGGTAAAGATACCTTTGGCATTGCTAGAGCTTTCACGCAACTAGAAGAAGCATCTCGACCAGCAGGACTTAAGGTCAATGACAATAAAACCAAATACATCACAATGACAAGAGACAACCAAACAGAGGGACGATATATTAAAATAAAAAACCACAAATTCGAAAACGTCCAAACTTTCAAATATCTAGGAAGTACTATTAATTTCAAAAATGACCTACTAACAGAAATAAAGGAAAGAATAGCAGGAGGCAACGGAGCATTTTATAGCATCCACCATTTACTTAAGAGCAAAACAATATCAAGGAAAACCAAGAAAATGATATACAAAACCATAATAAGACCAGCAGCAATGTATGGAAGTGAGACCTCGACACTGACAAAGACAACCGAAAATCTACTAAATACTTGGGAACGAAAAATTCTTAGGAAATTCTATGGTGCTATACAAGATGAAACAGGCTGAAGTTTAATTATTCATAGATTTTTGCTATGACTACATAAGGGTTAGTCAAAGTGGGTGCGTAACAGCTAACAATGCAAATGTGTGTTCTTTTTGTTTTGTAATGAAATATTTTGGTTCATGAACTATCACTTATATTCTTTTCTTTTCTTTTTATTGATACAACAGGTACGCACATACATGCAAAATAAAAACCACATACAAAATACATATAGACACTAAGACAGACACATGCACATACATGCATAAAAACATAAAATATAAAAATAGATAGATACATAGATAGATCATTTTGTATATTTGAATTTTCTTCTTCTTTTATTTAAGAATCTGGTTGTTGTTTTTTTATTTGTTGTTGTTTCTTTTTTTTTTCTTATTTCTTTCCCATTACCTTCTCTTTTAGAATAATGGTTTACAAATCACAATGCATAGTAAAAAGCAGACTGGTTTCAATAAAGATTCAATTACAGGTAAATAAGTCAACTTTTCGTGCGTCAATATTGACTTTCAGCACTGAGCAGTTTTTTTTTTATCCAAGACGGCCTAATGTATGTTATGTTTGGCAAAGATTTTTAAAAATTAAATGTTTTCAAAAAGTAATTGTGAAATGTTATCATTATTTTTAATATAGATTTCGAAACATTTATAATGAATTAAACTTATTATGTAAAAGAGAACAAATATAACATAAAGCATGGGCGTACCCAGGCTTTTTTTAGACACAAGTTGAAGATTTTAAGAAATAATGAAACCTAGAAATAATAATTATTATTTTGATATGGACCCTTCCCCATTGTTGTGACTTACAAATATATAAAGCTAACTGCTCCCCTATACATTCCTTTGCCCATCTAATTCTCGTATCTATTAAGCTGAATTGGACCAGCCCGAAATTCCAACTGTCACTTGTCTCTACCCCCACCCCTTCTCTTTATAAAGGGTCTAGTGTTATTTACACTAACTGATAATTTTTCTTTTCAGTTCTAATTCAAAATTAATTTATAGGCTCTACGATATATGCGATATTGTTGTGGCCTGGACCCTTTTTTTTATTGCGTTCTGAAAATGATCACGTAAAATTTTGCTGTAACACCCACCCTTATTTTCTGCAATTTCAATAAAATAGTGCCCCTTTTGGCCTATGCACTCCAGTATATTGAAGTGACCAGACGTCCCGATTTAGGCGTGACAATCCCACTTTGAAATCTGGCCGTCCTACCCTTTAAACTCTGTCACGCTTTTCATAAATTGTCCGGGTGAGACAGCCAATGTCCCGCTTTTATTTTACACTCTTTCTTAGACGTTTGACTAATAACTTAAAAGTTACCGCCTTGAGGAAATTTTTCTTCATCCTTTTTTCATCCTTATTTCATGTTCTTGCTGAGCAGTTTGCTGAGTCAGAGGCACAGGTAGTGCTTTTATCTTGCAGCGTCCATCCTTCTTCTCAGAAACAAACATCAGCAAGATTTCTTTCACTTTTTGAGTGTTGTCATTCCTTCGTTTGTCATTCCCTTCTGTTCAAGTCGTTGACACAGTAAGAAATTTCAAAGACAAAACGAGCATCGAAAATCATAGGGAATTACATGCATAGTTCCCGTTTATAAAGAAACAAGAAAAATCAACAGAAGAAGATGTGGATTAAATGCAGATCGAAATTTTAAATTGGAGGCTGCTAATAAATTTGTCAATTTAAAATAAGCTAAAAGCTCTAAAGCATTCGGTGTAGGTACTCTTTAAAATATATCCTGCTCTAAAATCATATTTCTTTTACGAGAGAAATACTGAATTGTGGCTGCATTTTGTACACAGCATTGCATCAATATTCCATGCAGAAATTCTGTTTATTGAGGGACAGAATGTCAGTGCTCTTGAAGTATCTTCTGTTGTTGACGAATTGGTTCAGAAATGCACGAAAATAAGCTTAAAAACTTGAAAAGGTTCCACCTCAAAGAAGTGCGACTTACTATTTGGATGACGCGAGTTGGTTCGAAACGTGATGAGCCAGCGGCAACCGTATACTTTTACGAAAGGTGTGCCGAGTACCGGGTATTTCAGAGAGAGTAGCAGCTATTCGACAGGTTAACGCTTCCAGATGGATCGTAAAATATATGATTTATCTTGGAAAACGTTTCAGAAAGTCTTCAACTATTTTTATTTGTGTGTGTGTAGGCCTATATTGTGTGTAAATTGTGTGAATACATTTTGATGTACTGTAATAACGTCTAAGTTGTTGAAATATTGCTTAAAAAATCTAATTATGTTCTTTTTACATCCCTTGATATACAATTGTCCTGCTTTCGCTACCCAAATATCTGGTCACCTTAAATATAAGTTTTTTTCAAATGAAATGGCCCGCTTAAAATCAAGGTTCAAACACACTCACTTCTGTCCTTTTTTACCCTCTTTTTTTTTCTCTCACTTCTCAAATACTTGAATTTTAGTATCTTTTACAACTAATTGCTCGGTCTGCTTTATAACGCTATCCACCTCCCCAAACTCATATTTTTGCTACTGAATTCAATTAAAATCATTTATTCCCCTCCTCATTCTATGCCTTAGACAAAAGTCCTTCGTACAATATATGAGTATTCTTAGACTTTTCAGGTTATTATTGATACATTGGAAAGGTTTTTGACGCTTTAAAACACTATTTCAACTTTTCAACTTTTTTGTACATCGAATTACTAAAATTAAATTGCACAAAAAAACAATTTAAAAAAAAGGAATAATTAAAAACAACGTGTGATCCACTTTTCCTGCTACTCTACTGACTGAGCTAGCGAACTAATTATTAATATGAGTGGAGATTATGCAGAAAAAATAAATGGAAGTATAATCTTGTACTTTTCAAAATGTTGAATGTAAAAAAAATATCTCTGGTCAAAATTGAAAATAAAAAGTCGTTTCGTAAATTTAACTGCTGCGGTTTTGATCATAAATGGTCCTTAGTTATCCTAGGCACGCAGAAAATAATAACAGGTTCAATTTTGGTTGGGTATTTTTTCTTCCAAAGCAGGTGGGAGAATTAGTAATAGTTCAGTCAGAAAATAAATTAATCAATGTAAATGTAAAGGATGTGTGGCCGAGAGTCTAAGTACGCTGCTTGCAACCTATCTAAGGGGTTAGGAACTCCCCACTACACTTGTCCATAAATACATTGGACTATAGCGCTCTGAGCATGCTATAAGCTTAAAACTTAAAATTAAACTAAATGAAAAATTGTACTCATTGAATGTAAACTACATAGATATAAAATGTCAGGAATATACGAGCGACTGTAGTCAATGACAATATTTTATTAATTTAAACTTTTGAAGAAAAATGTACAATTTTCATGTAAAATAATACAACATTGTAGACATGACCTATTTCTACATAAGTGTAGCTTGAGACATCAAATTTCTCATTCTACTAAATCTAAAATAAAGACTTATAATTAAAGAATTGTGTAGTTCTAATATGTTTTATGAAAACACATTGGAAAGTTAAATGTATTATAAAAGTTAGTTTATTAATGATCAACTTCATTAATTTTTTTTTTTTTTTGTTTGTTTATGACCCTTCCCAGCCAGAAAAGATACCTGTTCAGGTCCGGGCTGAGTTAGGGGCCCACATGGGGAACGGATAGTTGTGCGGGCTCGTGTTTTAATTTCCTAGCCAGTCAGAGGGCTAATTCCAAACTCCCTTTACAGGAATGGGGCCCTTCAGTAGCAGGGGATAGAGAGCTTCGCCCCTTTGTTTCACTGCTCAGCGTCGGCTGGCGGCCTGATTTTTTGCGAAACACAGTTAATGTCCCCCTTCTCGTCCTGCTGGCAACAAGTTCCCTTCCCGCCTCGCTCTATCTCGGACGAGACCGTCGGCCAGATGCTCGTTGTGTAATGAAGTTCAAGGGGCGGGGAAAGAACAGATCTTGTTATAACTGGCTCGGATAGTCTCCCATTTCATAATAAACACACAATAAACACATGAATGTTTTATTATTTTGTTTTGTATAAACTTTTATTGATCCGTTTTTTTTATTTTAAAATTTAAATATTTTGTTTTATCGTTTATGAAGCTATGAAATAAAAACAAATGTTTTATTGTCATTCAATATATGATTGATTCTTTTGATATAATATTTTATTTACATATTTAATGAAAACGATTGTATCCATTTTAAATTAATTATTTTAGTATTTTTAATGTATCATAAGATTGTCAATATAAAAACTGATATACAGGCTGCATACAATGCAGCTCAGCCGCTCGTTTTTTTTTTATTTCTTAATCCCTTCAGAAGTCCCCAAAGACAAAGGGGGGGGGGGGGGACTAGCAGGGGATGAACGTTTTTGCCCCTTTGAATTGTCGCTCGTTGTTTGCCGCTGGCCAGTTTTTGCACGATACAGGTAAAGTCCAGATGTCTCCCTTTTCTCTCTATTAATAAGGAGTGCTCCCCCCCCCCCTCCCAAACTGTCTAGCGTTATTTCAGATGAGAACGTAAGCACAGAAAGTTATTACGTAACATAACTAGAAGGAAAGGGGGGGGGGTGTAAAAGAAGAAAGAAAAACATGAACTTGATGATGGCTAAGATAGACTCCCTTAGATTATTAATACAGAGAAAATTGTTGTTTTTAATTTTTTTTAATAAAAAGTTGTATATTTATGTGTTTTACTGCTTTTTTTTTTTTTTTTTTTTTATTTGTATTTATGGAAATATTGAAATTGTGATGAGTTTATTTTATATTATAGATTATTTTAAAAATTGATTGTAATCATTATCTATATAAGATCTAACTGTAGGCATAATGTCGGTTATGGTTATGTCCAGCCATGCTATTTAATGACGGGTGAATACAGAGTAGATTAATTATCTAGATTACTTGTTCTCTTTCCATGACTTCTTGGTCACAATGGTTAAGTCGGCCCTGATATTTAGTGACGGGTGAAAACTACATGTCCTCCCCCCCCCCCCCACCTACCTTGATTGCGCTCATACTTTTGGACTTGTCAATAAGCAGTACGCGGTATTGAATTATTTTATTCCCCCCTCCCCCCCCCCCCTCCTATGGATGCTCCTTGGCGTTTTTTCCCCTTGTAGTGCACAAAGCGACTTGTGTTTAGACCTTAAGTACATTAAAAGATGTAAATCACGAGGCTTTTGGACTATCATTTCTTTACAACCATCTTCTAGGACAGTGGTGGGCAAATTACGGTCCGCGCGCCACATTTGAAGTGTGTTATGCGGCCCGCGGATACCTACAGAAATCAGGTGTGCCCAAAGCGATTTGTGTTTAGACCTTAAGTACATTAAAAGATGTAAATCACGAGGCTTTTGGACTATCATTTCTTTACAACCATCTTCTAGGACAGTGGTGGGCAAATTACGGTCCGCGCGCCACATTTGAAGTGTTATGCGGCCCGCGGATACCTACAGAAATCAGGTGTGCCCACACATTACACATATAAAAATGCAAATATATAAAAAAAAAAATAATTAAAATATCTATAAAAATTATTGAAACGTTTGATTGTTATCACTCATAATAAAGAGGCTAAGGAAACATTGTCTCTAAACGTCATTCTAAAAAGTTTAAATTAAACGAGATTATTTTTAAATGGCAATATTGCGAAAAATTCAGTCAGACACAAGCTTAGGCCAGTATTTATTCAGTGCTATGAAGAACTGTGCTGAAAGTGTTAGGTTGGATTGTACAAGATGGCAAGGGTAAGAACTGATAGAGCTCGTGCTTTGACTTTTTAATATATAAATATATTAGGGATGCACCGGATAGTACTTTTTGATATTCGGCCGGAGCCGGATATGACCGGATAGTTAAATTTGATATTCGGCGGGAGAAATGAAATCTCCGTTAGGGTGGGGATTTTGTGACAGTCACCGAATTCCATGAGCTTAGTCAAGGGAGATTTTTAGTTTAAAACCCTTCCAAACTTTTTTAACGATAAAACCCGTCTTCAATACAAGACTAAAGAATACATCCTGATGTTATGAGCATAGCCTAGAAAAGTTTTTGAGTTCAAAACTTTCTCCCTAGGGCCTTAAGTTGAAACCCCCTCCAGGAAGTTTTAAGTTTGAAACCCCTCTCCAGTGGGGTTTGAAGCTAAAAACCACCACTTCAATATAAAATTAAAGCAAACTACAGTCACAAAATTCTATGAGCGTAGCCAAAAGGGGGCTTTGAGTTTAACCCCCCCCCCTTTCCAGAGAGCTTTAGTTTAAAACCTCCTCCAGTTTGTTTTCAGTTTTTAAACCCCCCTTCAGAGATTTTTGAGGTTAAAAATCCTCATCTTCAATATTATTCTAAAGCGAACTACAGTCACAAAAATTATTTAAAAAAAAAAAACTCCAGAGATTTTTTTAGTTTAAAAACCCCCAATAGATGGTTTTGAGGATAAAACTTTTCCTTTTCGATATTAAATCTAAAGCAAACTACAGTCACAAATTTTATGAGCGTATCCAAGAGGGTTTACACATTTCTACCAGTCGCTTGGCTCCATTAATAAATTACAGTAAATAGCAGTTTTGGTTTTTGAATTAAAATTTTGTAATAGCCGTATAATGCTTTTTTTTTTTTTTGGTTTATATACCAAAAATAGTGCTTGGCGCACCCCCCACCCCCATAGGGCTGGCGAGGGGAGGGGTGTTTACAGTCTTTTATTAACAGTTACGATAAGCGTCTTTCAAAAGATTAATGATAAATGGCGGGTGAGGATGAGAAAAAATCCCTCCCCCTCCCCCAAAAAAAAATCCGACGCCCATGACCATCACAGCTAGGGGTTTCAATTTCCATTCACGACAACAAATAATTTTCTTGTGGGTATTTTCTTTAATGGACCTCATTCACCAATAGTAAACAAACATAATTTAGCCACGTGATAATATTGATAAAACAACGAAAAAAAAACTGTCACGTGATAGCCATTGTGTATTAAGTAATTTGTATAGAAGAGATAGAGAATCACGTGGCTAAATGTTGTTTGTTTACGATTGGTGAATGAGGTCCATTGAGTCTGTGGACTTCTAGTACTTTTAGATGTAATATCTCAGAAATGAGTCTGATTGAGATTTCTTATGGTATCCTTAAATCACTTGAAGTATATAAATAAAGTATATCGGCTGTAAAACTTTTTTTTTGTAACCTGGCTTGATCATAATTGAAACTCAAGTAGGGTACATCACAGATAGGAGATTTCTTTATTTCTTGTATCTTCGTCGTGATAGCTACCACATGTTGTTGGAAAAAAAAATAAGGTTACAAGTTGTTACAACCATTTATTTTCTCCCATTTTTTTATATCTAAGCCAAAAAATAAAATAATACAATGCATGCTATTTAAAAGTATATAATAATTTAATTGAAATATTTAAATTATCACAGCCAACATCTTTCATTTTCAATTTTTTAAGGTCCCCTTTTGGTATGGGCCCAGGTTCATGAATCCACTAATCATATAATTGTATGATCATCCAAAATATTTTCTGTAAATGCATAAAAAAAGGGAATCAAACTTAAATTACTTGTTCATAAAATTTATTTAAACTCAATGTTAAATGTCTTATTGACATCAACTTAAATTACAACAACATTCTATATTATTTAGTAATAACAACACAAAAATATTTACCTATTCCTATCAAAATATAAACCTTTAAAAAATTCAACATAAAATACCTTTGTAAACTCGAAAACATAATATAAACAATTCAATACTTCTCAATAAAATATATAACTATACATGTATTGCAATGTAACATTAATTAACGTATTTACAATTACAATACTGTTCAAAACAAGGCATGCAATTGCCATAGCACTAAGAAGACAAGTTTATTTTTGTAAGTAGATCTTCGAAGTTTAAAGGAAGGATAGTTTGTTTTAATTTGAAAACTCTAAAAATTATTATAACCTTTAGGTATCTGTCTTATGTAAGCCTTGTCTCATAAAAACTTCAACTAGGAGTAGCTATTTACTAATTGTCCGATGGATCAATTAAAAAAGGTTTTTCATATGTTGTGTTATAAAAATGCCACTAGAAATGTTTTAGGCTTAAAAGTGAATTTTTATTTTCATTAAATACATTTCATTCTTGCTTTAGTCAACAATTACGCTTCGACATAGTAAAGATATCATAAATTTAACAAACATTTCACTTTTGCGCCAAACGGAACAAAAATACGTAAACAAAAAAAGCTTATACGAACTTAATACGAAGTGTTATGATATCATTGAATCAGTCATGTAATTAAAGTTGTAATAGAATTAGAACAACATCAAAAAATCTGCTATTAGAAATATTTTTACCAATTGTTTTTTAAAACCTATTTCATGCTTTTATCTTTCTCAGTACGCTCTAATCCTATCACTTATTCAGACCAGTTTGGGCGGGGGCAGGTAAAGAAAGAGATATTTAGGTGAACTTTACCATAATAGTTATTAAAAGCCTTTAAAAAAAAAAGAAAGCGATCTGAATTCGAACTCATGGCTCAAGCTCATCCTCAAGACGACCACTCTGCTAATAATGAGCTTATGAATACATAGGATTGGATTACTTATTGTTTGTTCCAAATTTACTTTCAAACGGCCACAAAGGGGACTAGTTCAGCTTATATTATCAGGTTCCGTTGTTTAATTTCTTTATCTTGTTCCAGATACAAAATAAAAAATTAATTATCAATAGTTAATTAACTAATTGTTTAATTTATTATTATAGCTTTTATATAGCGCTACTTTCATGCTTATAGCATGCTCAGAGCGCTTTGGTCCAATCTCATTTGTGGACCAGTGGGGGGGAAGGGGTATCTAGGAGTTGGTTTTCCGTGCTGCCTTTAGGCGCTCAGTAAACGCAACTCTGCCCGAGTCGGGTGTCGAACCTCGAGCCCCCTTCTAGGTAGCCAAGCCAAGCCAAGTTCAAGCTCACTTAGCCTCTCGACCACACTTGATTCTTCTTTATTTATTCTTAATCGATTCAGGTAAAAGAAATAGTTGTGCAAATTTCCAGCTAGATCCGAGATAGGGTGTTGGAGAAATAACAAGTGCATATATTTTAGTTATTATTTTCATAAACTTTGTCTTGTTTCATTATGGCACAAATTATAGTTTAAAACATAGATACGAATTTTTTTAGGTACTTTGATAAATCATGAATGGATATGGTTACAAAAATATGAGAAATTTAGACACTATTAATACATATCTCTATAGCACATTAATGGCATAACGAACTAAAAAAAAAAAAACGATAAGCACTATTGGTGGGTGAATCATTTTTCGCGGAAACTAGATTTTCGTACCAAATTGGAACATCTGTGACCCATTTGTCTGATAAAACATTAGTTACAATCGAATTGTCTATGAGTCAGATGATTACGAAGAATTTTTCATTACACTAGTGAAATTTCAAAAAGAAAATGCTTTAACACTACACAATTTAAAAAAAAAAAACGACAAACAAAACTTTTCCTTATGAGGGCTGAACGTTTGTAAAAATTTTAAAAATTGTTTTTTCTAAAAACGCACAAACTTGTTAAAGTCTTAGCATATTTAGGACTTGTAATTACGTATAAAATAAAATTAAAAGATGAATTTACTATGTAAAAAATTTGTTCTGTATTCAGTAACAATTTAAAAGATTTATATGTTAAATGAAATGCCGATCTTTTTACAACTAAAAACGTATCAAGAATTCCCGACGGTACAAGTACAAGACATATCAAAAATGTAGATAAACATAAACTTATTTTGACTGATCTTCTTTCTTTCTTTCTCTTATATTTTGCTTTATCTGAAAGGTTTTGTATGTTGTTTGAAGATGTCTTAATTTTTGTTATTGTTATTATAGAACAAGTGATTACGATGACTACCGGAATAACCATAGAATATATATTCATTAATATACTAGTATAAAAATTGTTCCAAAACAAGTAGTTGTTAAAGTAAAAATCTGTTCCATATCTCCAGGTTTCAGTTGCATTGTCCACAACGCCTATTCCTAGGTAAGCAAAACCATACATTGGCGAGAGCAATGCAAAAAGTATTATAACAATACAAAGTGCAGTTATTTTGATTCTAAAACGTGTTACAATTCTAGAAACTTGAAATGGAAAACAAACAGCAAACATTCTTTCCACAGATAACATTGTGATAAAGTATGTGCTAGAAAATAAACTAGTAAGCCTAATAACATCCAAGCACTGAAAATAGTATGACTGTATGGTAACGGAGAGATGTTTATCAATATAAAAAAAAATGCTATGAAAGCGACAAATTGCATAGCAGAAAGAATAAATCAAATCCGAAACAGCCAGATATAAAAGTAATAAATTTGTTGTATCTTTCACTCCTTGTTGAGACAAAACACAAATATTTAAGACATTACCAACTAAACCCAGACATGCAAGCAACTGAGACAGGACACAATTGATCAAAATGTCACAAACAATATAAACTGTATCACTGACATCTAGTAAGTAGTCTGTGAAGGCCTCATTGTTTTCCGCAGCTTGTGTTACGTTCATCTTGAGCTAAAAATAAAAATTAATTTTTCTTAGTTAATGGATTTCTAAAGCATCTTAAAATGTTCACAATGTAAATAACTCAAACATTTTGCTATTAGTACTTTATTACTGAAGTAATTGGACTGTCAAGTGTTGTTTGGTTATATAAATTGCAAATTTAAATATTAACAAACTTAAAAAATTATAATAATAAAATATTTTTAAGGTTAAAACCAAACTGAAAAGAGCCACATGATGGTCAGTCCGGCACCTTCGTTATGGGAAGGAGGTCACGGTCAGTCAGAGCTTTCACATGAGGTTAAACAAAAGCTAACATGTGTATCACATAACAATATGAACTGCATTTTTGAAATCTATCCAATGTTCTTTTGAGTATGTGTGTTACAATAATTTTAGATTTATTTTAAAGGTTATTTAAAGATCAAGTGAAATTTAAATTATTACTTTTTTTTTCTTATCATCTTGAAAATTACTCATGGGCAAAGCCAGCTTGGACACGGAGCTGGAAAACGACACTAACGCTTTTTCTCGAAAGTTATGTGTATATGTTTAGGAAAAAGTACACACTGACTGACTATAAAAGAAAACTCTGGTTTAACCACTATAGTTTTTTTTTTTAATATAATAATTTCAAAATTAAATTTAGCCTGGAGGTCTAGACCATCTATATCAATGAAAATTCCAAATTATATTCATATTTCATTAACGCACATTTAAATAAAAAAAGTCATGTCAAGATGTCTGCTGTTTGTATTTAGTTAATAAAGATGAGTTAAATTTTTTTTGTATTAAAATCAAAACCAAATTCCTTAAAAAGGTATTTAACTAAGAAACTAATAACTTTAAATTAAGGATTTATAACGTAATTTAGCACTATTTTCATTAATAAATATAACTTAACCACTTCTAGTCTAGGACTTCTGTCTGACTGGATAGTTAGAGCTACACGAGATTATGGACATAGATCTAGATCTAGGTCTATATAATAGAATTTTAAATTTAGATCTATAAAATATACTTCTAGTCTAAGCATAGTAATAATTACTAATGTAGTCATATTGGTAGATATAAAATTGTAAGAGATTAATCATCATCATCATCAAACTCCATTTGAATGAGGGCTTGAGAGGCTCAAATCCTCTTGCATAAGCCCTGGACAGAAACCCTGCTGTATTGCGTAGTACATACATGTCCCCAGAGACTAATAGATTTAATTACTAATAAATACAAATCAATAAACCATATTAAACTAACTTTCCCATTTGGATTTACTTTAAACTAGATTTAGACTAAACCCTTTATAAACTAAAACCCAACAACAGCCATCATGAAATTGCTCTGGCTATTTATTTTAATATTCACATAATATACACTAATTGAAAAAAGATCTATATCTTCCTCAATATACACTAAAAACAATAACAAAGAGAGATTTGTTATCACACAAACTCTGAGGCGGCCCCCGTCAGATCCTTGTCGGATCCGCTTTTTCGCAAGGAATATTCAAGATATCATTTTGTTTTGATAGTCTAACACTCAAAAGTAATAATGTTTCAATGAATCATTTGACGTTGTAAAAAAAAACAAATTAAAAGCGTTGATCTTTCCAGAAAATTGTGTGGTTTAAAAATTTTGTAAAATCTTTTACATGTTTCGGAAGTTCCTTCAAAGTTAAAGAAAATGTACTTTTTTGTCCAAGCCTACCATTAAACGACGGGGGATGGCAGCGAGCAGGGTATGAACCCGGGACTGTCGAAATCAGTCCAGCGCACTAACGGCACGACCGGGCATTGCTGTTAACTTAATAACAAACTAATAGCCTATTATTGATAAAGAGATATATTACACATTACGGCATGACAACTACCGGATATCTACAATATGTCAGACGAGTGATTTTAGATAATCTTTCGGAATTGATTTGTAATTGAAAACAAGAAAAGAACAGGTATCAAGCTTGTACTTCGGCAACATCTACTCGATGTCCCAGCACAGTTACCAACAGAGCTTTTGGCACTTTCATTTAAATGTAACTAGAATGCGGATGTAGATCTACCTAAACTAAACTTCTGATTTAGTAGATCTAGATCTAAAAAATAAATTTGGAATAATGAAGAAGTAGTTTAAATAAGAAAAAAACCTAGCTAATCTATTCAATAGACTAAATGCAATATTATATTTAAAAATGGTAGATTAGTTTTAGATCTTGATCTAGTCTATATCACTCTAAACTAGAAATTCTAGATCTAGAATCTACAATGATTTTAATTCGAATATAAATCTAAATCTAGTTTTTTAAAAATCTAGCTACTAGTGCAAAAAATATCTAGATATGGTGTTAAAAATCTAGATTAGATATAATTTCTTGCTATTATGTCTTTTTTAGTACGAGTCAGATTACAAAGTTTAATAAACATTAATGCACCGAGTTCTTTTAACATTTTATTTAAAAAATTCGTTCCATATGACGTCAAAGGAAAAAAATCCACTTCGTCACACGGCCTAGTGAGACTACAAAATGTCTTTATCAATACGAGCAAGTTGTCGAGGGTTCATAGACATTGGTGCACCAAGTTATTTTAGCATTTAATTTAAAGAATTAACTTCCTATGACGTCAAAGGAAAAAAAATATTATTCCATTACGTCACAATGGGCCAGTGAGACTAATATATATATATATATATATATATATATATATATATATATATATATATATATATATATATATATATATATATATATATATGGGTATAAGCCGCATTTTTTTTTTGCGTTTTGTCTGTCAGTCTGTCTGTCCGTCATGATAATATAAAAAAGAAAAGACTAAAAGCTATTGAAAATATGATTAACCTTAAATTTCCCTTCCAAAACATCGCAATAGTTTTAAGTATCTATAATAGTTTTTCCGGATGTTAATATATATATAACGAAATAAACAGAGAAATCCAGATAAGTCTAATACCGTTAATTATAATTTAGGGATGGTCTCGTATGAAAATTAGATGTATCATATCCTTGTGGAGAGATTTTCAAACCATACTTTGGTGTTAGGAAGCTGTTTTCTTTAAAAATCGGGACCTAATATAACGATAATTAGATTTTGTAGCACTGTAGCTAGAAAATTAAATGAAGTGTAAGAGAGAAGTGCGATTTTACATAAATAGAGTTAAAATGTTTTACCATAAAAAATCTTAAATTTTAGAAAAAATAATTCATTTGACATAAATTTGTTTTAAGTTACTTAATAACAATTTGATATCGATAATTATACTATAGTGTCGTATTGTCTAAGAATATAAGTGTAATGTATAAGTCAATGATGCGATTTCAAACAACCATTTGATATAATTTATTGTTTATAAAACAATATCCGGAACCATTTCATAGTTACTTCAATATAAGTCATTATAGAGATTTTCATTTAGCATTTGTATGTTATAATCATTAAAAAACCGGAACGACATATGATTGATCATTATTTTTGCAACGTTTAAGCACGGAAATTAAATGTAATAGAAGTTAGAAGAGCCAGTGATTTGTTTTTCACTAAAACATCCGGAACAATCTATTATAGATACTTAAAACTATTGTGATGTTTTGGAAGGAGCATTAAAGATTAAATCAGATTTTCAATAGCTTTTAGTGTGTTTTTATGTAAACGTGACGGAGAGATCGACCGACAGATAAAACGCACAAAAATAAGCGTCTTTTGCCCTGATGGGGGCACTAATCACAAAATAAATAAAATCTGATTATTATAAAAGTTTGAGGTAAATGATTGGTACCATGTTTGACGGGGCCGTCACGCTACTGCACGAAATTCGCTGCATAAAAATCTATTAAAAAATGTGATATTTACATACAAAGTGCATTTTTAGCCTTTATAAACAAACATATTTTTTTTTATTTTAGCAGCTAGTTGATTAGAAAAAAACACAATTAACTAATATTTATATTTGTTGTTAACATTTCTTGTACATTTAATAAATATATTTGTTTTGTAATAATGAAAATGCACTAAGAATTGTCTTTTTTGTTGACATATTGTAACATTATCTCCATTTATATTTATGTATTGTTTTAGAATTGGTGTATTTTTGTGATAAAATCGCTTCCATAATTATAATTTATAAACTAAACGGTTCGCTTTAAGAAAACCAGAAGTAGACGTTGCACATAAACTTTTCAAGCCTCATCGCATCGTGAAATAATATTTTTCATTTCTCTTCTAGATTTTGAGATCTGAGTGTGACAGACGGACATACGGACAGACACTAGCGGGTCCAGAACTTTGGAGTGGGGGGGGGGCGATTTTTTTCCAAACCCTAACCCCAAGTAAACCCTAACCCTATGCATATATGGAAATTTTTAAAAAGCAATGTTTCTCAACCTTAGGAGTAAAAAAAAAACAAACACTGTCATTTGAGGCATTTCTCTAGCAAGGTTGGGGGTCTGGGGGAGCGCTGCAAGCTTCCCCAGTGGTGTTCGGGGCGAAGCCCCGACGACAAAAGCGTTTTCTTGCATTTTTCACTGCAGAAACGTATTCTTCTGACATCTACAGCTCATTATTCACCAGTGGGGTTCAGTGCGAGGCCCAGACGCCCAAAGCGTTCTCTTGCATTCTTCACTGTACAAATGCATTCTCTTGATATCTTCAGCTCATTATTCAACAGTGGAACTTGGGGCTTCGCTCCGACGACAAAAGCGTTTTCTTGCATTTTTCACCTCAAAAACGCGTTCTTCTGATATCTACCGCTAATTATTCACCAGTGGGATTCGGGGCGAAGCCCCGACGACATGAGCGTTTTCTTGCATTCTTCAATGCAGAAAATCTTTTTTTTTTCATCCTATTAAAAAAGGACCTTTTGAATGATGTTTTGCTTGAAAAATATTGTAATATGAATTTATAGGCTCTTAATACATTGCAAATAAAACCGATTTGTTCCTTGAAAAGATTTAGATTAAGGCTTTGAGGAACGCCGCCGAAAAATACATCTTTAATATTTTTTTAGCTATATTTTGTAAGTGACACATTTTGTTCAATAGGCATATATATATATAATTAAAAGCTCTAAGCAATAAATTTCGGAAGTATGAGGAGAAATTTAGTGGAGCATTTAGATTCTACTCTAAATGTTTTTGAATTTTTTGGAATCGGAGTATGAATTATAAATTATAGTTCCAAATTTATTTAACTAGAAAAATATCAGATTGAGTAAAGGTTGGGAAAAGATGACTAGGAAAAGAATATTTGGGTTCAGAACTCATCTCAATCATTACTCTTATACTAAAAAATTTCGTATGAATTCTAAATTTTCCAAAGCAAAGTCTTTCTTAAAATAATTATGATAAATTCATGTGAAATTACTCTGTCGCCATATTTGACTATTCTGTTTTAAAATGTCATGTTTTGGTCTGGAAAGGGGAGGGGCGGTAGAGTGAAAACGTTTAAGCCTAGCTCCTTTTTATAATTTCTGCTAACGATTGCATTTTGCATTAAAGAATAATGGTGGGGCGACTCGATATAAGAATTTAATTTATAGAATATATTAGTGACAGATTTTTTTTAATTATGTAATTTCTTAACTATAATACAAAAAGAAAAAATATTGGTTTGTCCAATGGGCGGAAGGCGATTGCATGTATCGTTCTCCCACCTGGTACAGCCCTTTTTCATTTTAAATTTACTAATGATAACATTTGAGATTAGAGTTTAGAGTGTGGTGCGACATAGTATACAAATAGGTTCACATATCAATGCATAGTTTATATTATATAGATATTCAACTAATTTTGTTCACAAACTATGATTTGTCCATAAAAATAGGACCCCCTCCCCCACTCAGAGGGCTTGAGTGGGGAGGGTAGTAGATGCAATCGCCCTCCCCCCTTACCCCACCGAATCGGCCAAGATACCAGAAAGGGAACGACATAATATAAAATGTAAATATTAATTGAACTAATTTTGTTCACAAACTATGATTTTTCCATAAAAGTAGGACAGCCCCCCCCCCCACTCAAAGGGTTTAGGTGGGAAGGGCAGTAGAGGTATTTGCCCCCCACCCACCCAATCGGCCAACAAGGGTACGACATAATATAGAGATCTCCCTCAAAAGCTACGGTCTGCGTGCTTTTTCAGTTCACGGACCAAAGGTTTGGAACTCACTCCCCATTGATCTCAGACAGACAACATGCTACACCACTTTTAAGAAGAACATTAAGACCTATCTGTTTAAAACTTTTTTAGATTAACTGTCATTTTAGCTTTCGTGTTTTTGTTTGTAATGTTGTTACAGCGCCTTGAGCCTACATTTTGTTTGTTAACAGCGCTTTATAAATAAAATTATTATTATTATTATTATTATCAGTTAAAATGTCAATAACAAATTTTAATCATATATATATTTGATTCTGTTAGCAAAATGAGATTTCTACAAATAAATTGGACTGCCCCCCCACTCGAAAGTTTATGGGGGTGGGGGGCGGGCGGTATTAATGCCTTCGCCCCTTCCCGACCGCACCAAATCAGCCTACATACTAGAGCAGAGCGAAATAATCTAAAAATTGGTTGAAATATAAATAATTAGTATATATTATTAACATAACTAATAAATTCATATACAAATCGTGTGATTTCTTTACTAAAATTCGTCCGCCCCCTCCCCCGGATCCGCCAGTGTGGTCAGAAGGACATTTTGCACAAACCTAATAGCGGCTTTTCCACTTAATGGGACAGCTAAAAAAAGTGAAAATAAAAATACACAAAAATTATGTTTTTTTCTTGACATATTGTTAACATCATTTCCCCTACATTTATGTAATGTTTTTATAATAGCTTTTAAACGGTTTACTTTTATAAAACCTAAACTTTGTAAGCCACAATGTAGGATTCGATTTTTAATATTTTTTATAGTTTTTGACATCTAGGTGCTCTTCTGAATTTTAATTAAGGTCCAAAAGTTCCATTATTGAAATTTAGATATGGAGGTTTGGAAGGCAAACATATATATATATATATATATATATATATACCTACATTTTTAAGAATCCTATTGAAGTTTACATTATAAAAAATCTAGGATTATGTCTGTTGTTATTTCGTTTCGATTTTTTTTCAAGAAAAACAATAACGTGACTTTTTTAAAAATTTATTTTAATAGGAAGATGCGTTGGAGGCCGCCTTTCAGTTTGTCTGACCAAGTCTTTACGTGTTGTTTTTTTTAGTCTTCAGTGTAATTTAAAAATGTATTTCTTGGCGTTTTAATTCGCACATAAACAGGAATACAATTTTTTGTAAAAAATACTTACTTTTAATGAGAGCTGAAAAAGTTACACAATTCCTTGTTTATAAGCTTTAATAAAGTAAAATTGCTATTTCTCCAGAACACATGCGATTGAAGAGAACCTTATGTTATTGGTTGGAAGAAATTTCTATTATAATATGAAGAAATGTCAGCGTCATTACGGAAGGCTACGACTCAATAGAGTTACGGAAAGTCATAGAATGTTCTCTGAATATTTCTCAAAGCAATAGTTCAAAGGTTAAGAAATAAAAAGAAACTTAAAAAGGGAGGGAATTGCATACCTCATCCCCACCCTTACCTTTGGTAAATGGGTAAAGCCAACCACAGTGTTTCTCAAATTTATACAGGAAAGTGCGTTTGTGCATCCAAGAATGCAAGAAAATGTTTACCCCCATTGACCAAAGAAGTGTAGGTTATCACAACGCGTTCTCATTGTCATTCATTGACATGTATTCGGAAAGGTAGTCTCTCGACGTCCTTTATTTCTCCTAGTAAGAAGAGCACATCTCAAATAAACATATATTAAAAGAGGTGTGATGGACCAAGTCAGCCAAGCCTCTACTGCTGATAACATCGCGGATGTGATGGGCCGATGCTACAGTGTAGAGAGATATTCGAGGCATTTTGAGGAATTGTATAAGCATTTACATTTCTAATAAGCTTGGTCGGCTATAAAACAATTTAGACTTTTGTTTTTTTCACACAGTAGACGTCAGCCAGCAGATTTATGCTAAGTTACTCGGAAGAAATTTGACTTTTCTAGTGTAAGAAAGACATGTTGACTCAAAATCATTTTAGCGAAGACAGTGAAATGCTTTCTTCAAAACAACCCTTTTAATCGATCTTACTTTAGATACCTCTTTCAAAAACCAATCAGAACATTCTTACTTAATAGGTGAAATCACGTCACTGACTTTAACAATTACATTTATTAGACGTTGGTAATTATCTTTTTAATTAATTCTAAAGTATTCATTTATAAATTAAATCTCAGTACTACAAAAAATATAAAAGAGCACGCAATCGCAAATTCCTTTTGACCATGTCGTGCCCCAATTAAAAGACCAATGTTGGGGAGGGGAGCACACAGTTTGAGAATATTTGAAAAAAATACTTGTAAAAAAGATTAATTTTAGATTAAGTGTAGCAAGAAACAAAGGGAAAAGGAAAGGCTTTGACAAAATAGATTGTTTTTCCAATTTTAATTAGAAACATTAAACATATAAATGTAGACCAATATGTCTGAACGACGTGGCAACGAGCTATTGGTCCAAACTGCTCAAAACTTGCGACGTTGCAGGTCAGTGTTCCGGCCTTCTATGACGATTGACCTCTGTTTAACATTACTAAATCCATTCACAAAATAAAAGCAATATTATGACATTCGGTTGACCGCAGTTCATTGTGTTTGTGTGTGCGGAGGGGTTAATGCCGATAGAAAATCGTAGTAATTTGTATAAATAATTAAATAAAATGATAGATAGATAGATAGATAGATAGACAGACAGACAGACAGACAGACAGACAGACAGACAGACAGACAGACAGACAGACAGACAGACAGATAGATAGATAGATAGATAGATAGATAGATAGATAGATAGATAGATAGATAGATAGATAGATAGATAGAAGTTTGAATAATGGGGCTGGCCTTAATTTTTTTAGTCATATAAATTAGATTAAAGCTTCAGGACTGTGTCTGCAGTGAGGACCCCATGTGAGCTTCACGTTGCCAGATTGCAATTAGTTCATGAAATCCTACATTTTTCTAGCATAGATGAACTCAAAGTTATAATTAAACTGGATGTACTTGACCTGTCCTTTGTTTAAGCTGCAAGCTGTAGCCCTTACAATAGACCAGTGATACTCAAATTAATTTTACCTGTGGGCCATTTTAATTTCCGGCACTCGTGTCGCGGTCCACATGACCGAAAAGGTACAAAAATGAAACAAACAAACAATAAAACCCTTTTATTAGAAACCCATGGATCTAGTACATACGCTAATAATGGGATATTATTAGTTTATCCGAAACCAACTTTTGAATATCCTGCTGAATAAATATGACACTATGTCTATGCACTAAATAAGGATGTTCGTCTGTGAGGCGATAACGCAACATGGATTTCGTCCTTTCTGCCAGCTAATTGAAGAGTTCGATTAGAATGTGCCTATGTCAGCATATGTAGTTTGTTACTAAGTTCATTTAGATGTGATATGATTTTTTAAAAAGCAAACATGGGTTGTTAAGGCACTTGCTTCGATTTCTCTTGTCATGAAATTTCAATTTCATGTCTTTAGTACCTTTCCTTTGCTTTACTAGCGCACTCTATTGTGAAATACAACGTCTTCATATTCGGTCTCTATTTCTGTTAGAAAAACTTTGACAGTTTTGTGGTTCACGCTTGTATTTTAATGAAATTTACAATACTGAACATATCATCACATGGTCCTGATTCAACACCTTGTCTCAGAGGTTCTGTTTGAATTGATAACTTTTCTGATAACTCCTAATATCAGTTCGCTGTCATATTCAATTCTACTTCTGGTTTTATCATTAGTCACTCCCACTAATTTCTCCCAAAGAAGAGAAAGATCCTCTGTGATGGTTGAAACTTCTTTGAAGAGGTCTTCTCCAGTGGTGGTCTCATTCACGCTCCTCATAGTTGCCAATTCTTCTGTATCAGAATAGAAAACATTACGAACTGTGCTCTTCTGTTAGTTTTAAATAGAGATTTGTATCCATATTTTTCGCCCTCTAATTGTAATACGAGAAAGTGTTACTGCATTCTTCCATATTTCTTCCATCACTGATAGCAAGCACTTTTTTTACGCATACTTCAAAATGTGAGCTAATCTTTAGATTGCCCTTAACGTGGACTAATTTTCTCATCCAACCACTCGCGTTGATACCAAATGAACACGACCCAAAATGATGCAGAAATATTGCCCTGTGTTGCACTAACAAGATGTCAGTGGCTAGCTCAAGAAAGTAGAGGAATTTTGAAGAATTAAAAATAAGCATAGATTTGCATAAAAATTAATAAAATTAGACATAAAAAATGTGAAAATTAAAAATAAAATGAAAACACAGGGACACCTTTTTTATGACATTTTCTAGACTTAGTGGCGATGTTTCGGCGGGCCGGATTACACCACCTTGCGGGACGAATTTGGACCGAGGGTCGTATACTTTTTCTCCTGTCTTGCACAACCGCTAGAAAGAGCCCCCATCCTTGCATTTCTCTAAGACCCCAACCACACACTTCTCAGCTGTCTACTTCTGCCTCTCACCTACACATCTCCCCCACTACTCTTTCCTGACCCATCTTCCCTTTCCCCAAATCTCCGTAGATAGACAATATATTTAGCTACGTGGATTATACTAAACATCGTCCAATGAAAAGTGCTAAGTAGAATGTTCCAGATATCTAGTTATTAACGATAAAGGTTAAATCTATAGGTCATTCTGAAAGCTACATCTGACCTTTTCTGGAGATGCCTATCTGATTTTTTCTTTTCATCCAATCAAACTGCTAAAGAAAGATGTAAATTATGAATCACGTGTGTATGACTCATTCGCCTCAACATAATTGGTTACAGCATTGAAAGGAACTAATGTGGGCGTGTCACTGCGCTTTTCTGTGACATGGAATTTAGTCCATAATCCAACGATAAGAAACGTTAACAATTCACAAAGCAGTGCGTAAGTATGGCAATTACCTAACGATGGCTTTATAATCTCATGTTTTTCTTATCACAGTCGTCCTCCTGTGCTGAAAGAAAGAGTTGTGAAATCACAGCGTTGGAATCGGTAAATATTTTTACCTTTACTCAATAGGAGTTGACAAAAGACATGACAATGACTGCAATACTGACTGTAGTTAACTGTAAGATTTAATAGTAACTATCGGTCGTCAAGTATCGCGAGGCATTCTTCGTCCTATAGGAAAACACTAATAGGTTAGTAAAGAAAACACATAGGATAAACTATAGTTTATCAAATGTTTCCGCAAAGATAAAATGTTTCACAAACTATTAGATAGACGCGTCATATCGAATAACTTCTTTCTACATTCAATCAGTCCACTTTGATTGTCTTCATTGTCTCCTTATAATGTGATGGGGAAGGTACTTAACCCGTAAAATCACTGGTCTTGCTCGCTACAAGCAGCCGAGTGAAGCGCTAACCTTGGGAAATCGGCCTCATATTCCTATACCGTAACCACCACTGTTCCGTGCGGTGAACGCCACTCCTAATGCTCTACTATGACGGCCTCCTTTGTGGAAAGGCGGGCGTGGCGGACTTTTTTTGACAGGGTCACCGGGTTATTTGTTCCGACCCCACCCCGAGGGAGATTTTTTTAAAAAAGCTCACCTAAGGTAGTCCGGAAGAGGCCTTCTTTGCTTTCCGTACTTAGCCTATTTCACTATTAGAATTTCCACGGCTGATGCAACGGGGGCTGAATTCTCCGATTGTAATTAACAGACCTTTTCATACATGGCATAGGTAACATTATATCTTATTTCTATTATTTAGACAAAAACAAAACTTTTAAAATTTAGGATATTTTGTAGTGGATAAGTTTTCATGTATTTCGCCAACCACATGGCTAAATAGAGATATAATACTATAATTTACCCGAACGAAGACTAGCTAGAGATTTATTATTATAATATGAAGTATTTTATGTCCACATATTAATAGGCTTCAGTCGTCGTTTAACTTTAATTTAACAATTAATGGATTTAATTTATTCTCATGGCATTCTTACATTCAAGACATGTCATAAGCTCAGGGAAGTAATTCCACAACTGTGATATATATTATACCGTGTTAATCAATGTATTTCTTAGTATAGTGTTTCCCAAACTTTTTAATTCACGTGGCGGCCTACTAATTAAGTATCCCACTAGTTCGTGAAACACCTACGCAGGCCTCGCGGAACACAGTTTGGGAAATACTGCCTTAGTTTAAAAAAAAAAAGTACGCATGATCGAGATCATGTACGAAATAACTATAAATATGTCTAAAGTTTATAGAAATGTAAATTTGAACTCCATTAATAAAGTTTTATTTTATTCTTAATAGCGTATAATTATTTTTTAATTAAGACTAAGCTACTTTATTGATACTAAAGGAAATTTGCTGTGATTTCAAAGACTCTTTTCTGAAATAAAAACAACAAAAACATTTACATAAATAGAATAGACACTACACAAAACATTCATTGAGTCACTACACACAGACCTCCTCTCCTTTTCACGTTTCCTTGTCAAGGAGTAGCGCTGATACAGTTTGACCGATTAAGGAACGAACGAGTTTTTAATAGTTCGGTTCTAGTCTTAATTGACAGAAGTCACCCACTTTGCGAAGACTTGATGTAGTTATGATTGAACGGGTGGCTGTTGCCTTCCAAGAATTTTAAGATTTGCTGAGAAATTTTTGTTCAAAAAGTTCCTTTAAATATGGTAGTGTTGTTCGTTTGGCTTTTGATGCTCTTTTTTTATAAGGTTGTCTAATCTGCACCATAGTTTAGATGAAACGTAGCCATGCCAAAAAGTTATTTCATATGTTATTTATTGGATTTTCAGATTCTGCGATCAAGATCTTCTTATGCAGTTTAAAGCTGTTAGTTTATAATAGTTTATATAAGAAAAATAACAGCTGTGAGATTTTTTTTAGCCAGAGTTTCAAGATGGTCTTCCCACGTAAGCTTGTTAACAATGACATATAGATATTTGTATATTTGCATGTATTGTATATCTGTAGTTCACGTATCAGTTGTTTGTTTCTTCTGAAATGTATTATGAATGCTTTAGTATTTGTGACATTCAATTTTAAAAAGTTGTCAGTGGACCAGTTTGTTAAGTCTTCTATCGTGCTTCGATACTGAGTTTCGTCTCCTGAAATAGGATTGACTACGACTACATCAGAGAATTTAATTAATTTAACTGAGTCATAGAGGTGTCTTATGTCATTGGTGTAATACTCGAATTGTCTATTTGGTGTTGTTGACTTTAACAAACTGGGGACGTTAGGTTAAGAAGTTTAGAACCCATGCTTGTACGTAAAAGGGTGGCAAATTGGAGAAAGTATGCTCTGTTATTGAATTTTGTTACAATTTGTTTAAGCACATATTTTTCAAAACAGTTTATAACTATAGGTGTATGTACTACTGGACGTAAATCGTTCAAACTATCTACGTTTGGTTTCTTTTGGTACTGGTACTGGTGCCGCTAATTTTATCAAATCCAGAAACCTTTGTTACATTTAGTCTTCTAAATTAAAGGTATTAATTATAAATCTTAGTATTATGTTGCTTGTTAATCGCTTAATGTGTATAAAGGAATGTAGCCTATTACATAATTCAAAAATTGCGTTAGTTTAGTATTACACTAAATAGTTTGTAAAAAAAAATCAGTTCCATAAGATAAAAATTTCAAACAGTGAAAAATGCTGCTTTGGTAATGACGTCCTTTAAAAGGAATAATTTTTTAGAGACTTAATTACCATGCTGACAGTTTAAAAAACAAAAAAAACTATGAAATTCATCTTGATTTGGAAACTATAGCTCTGTTTATCTCAACATCGAACTTTGAATCTAAACTGTCTAATGTTGTTAATGAGTATAATGAAGTTGCGGATAAACAAGAACTTACTACTAAATATTTAATTGCAATGTATTTTAATAAATCTTTTCAGATTTGTCCACTGCAACATTTGTAACAACTTGTAACTGACAAAAACTTTCCCATGTCTACAGTATACTGGGTGGTAATGTCAAACTCAATTTCTTAGAACATCAGGTAATGTCTTTTTTTTTTTAAACTGTTTCAATCTTTCATGTATACATTAAAGTTTTTATCAAAAGAAGCTTTTGTTATTCTATTAATGTGTAGCCACATGCTCCTGTTGGAATTTTTCCAAACATGTGTAATTTTATCTTACTTTGTACTGTTCTATGTTAAACTACTGACTACGTTGTTGGTCATCTATTTCAATATTTATTTTCAGTGAATCTCAAACTAGAAACATGCTGCAAATATAGACGGTGAAATTCTATGCACCAGCTCCTTAAAACATTCTGTAAGATTTAACCATTGTACTTTCTCTACAAGACTTCTACAACCATTATTTAAGACTTCCTGAAAGAATGAATTGGTCTATTGCTGAAATGTGTTTTCTTGTAGATGTTTTGGTTACTATGGAATCAATAATTAAATGTCTTGAACTGTTTCTAAAAAAGTTCATCAGTAAGGCACACAAATCAGCAAGTCGACCCACAGGATCAGCAAGTTGTCATGGAGTTTATCCAGTGGACAGTGTGGTGGAAGATTAAATTCAATACAAGATTTCTTGTAGTGAAATAATGAACAGACAATGTTACTGTTTTCTTTCATTCTGAGTTTACTGGACACTACACATTTTAGACATATGGACATTCAAATGTTTTGTGAGATTTTTTAAAAAATTCAATTCTGTTATGAAATAAATCAAGTGTTTTCGTATACTTATATTTCTCACAAGAAATGTCAAAAATATTTTTTGTACATCGGACTTTGGTTTTAAAATGGAATTTATTTTGTAAATCTCACAGAACTCCTTGGGTTTCCCGTAAATACATTTTTAAATTTGATGAAATTGTTTTGTTAGTTTCTGTTTCATTGCGTTTCTTGTACCCACACTTTTTAGTGTTACAGCTGGCTCTAGTGCTAGTTGTCTAACACTCAAGTGTGTGCAACTCAAGAAACAAGAGTCACACAAGTCACGTGGCTTACCTTAGTGGTTGAAGTACCATTGTAGTCATTAGTTAGCAAAGTCAGTTCACACATCTCACACTTTGCTGTCTTTTTGTTTTCTCTTTTGTTTTACTTTCTTTATTTTTGTTTTATATTTTTTGTTTATTTTTGCCACTCTCTCTTTGATTCTTAGAAGGTGAAACTGTAAACATTGTCCCACGTTGCCATGTTTTGTTCACTACTATTTGATATTTTCCACATCACCTAAATTAAAGATGCAGAATGATCACAGAGTTTTGTTCTGGGGAAAACTTCTCTTCTTTATAGTCATGCTCTATTTACTTTTAATCTTTGCATTTTTCCTGGAATGTTGTCTTCTCTATTTACGCAGTACTGTTCAAGTTTGACCTTAACTAAGAATTAGCACTTGAATGTAATTGTATGATGATTTGTTGTGTTGTTGCTATACTTATGTCGTGCTCACTTCATCTCAAATGATGATAGAAATAAATCTCTCTGTGATAAATGTAAAAAAAAACTTGTTTTTTTACTGTCCCTACACGTTGAAATAATTTGTAATTTTGAAATCCTAATAAGAGACCAAGATATTTTTAAGTGACCAGGAGCCTACATTTTAAATGCTGGTTCCTTTTTACGGTTAAATGGTCTCCATAAGTTAACTTTCGAAAATACCTTTATTGCTTGCTTTGCTACTCACACAATACTCTTGTGAAACCGACAGAATCAGAACATCACCTGCACCATCAATTTGTTTGTGTAGATTAAATTACCAGTTCAACTTTGTTGGTTGTTTTATCTCACCAAGTAGTCTTTCACTTTTAATGTATTCAATTTTGTTTTAACTGAAAATGTTTGCACTTAATTTTTTTTTTAAATAAATGTCTTGACTGTCAAATAATAAGTTTTCGTAATTATTTCCCCTTTGTAAAACATCGAGTTATCTGCCCACTTTCTGTGATTTTTCTTTCCAAAGAAATGTTTTCGTTCTTCAAATTTCTCTGTAAATACTTACACCTATGTTTCACATCGCCTGACCTATTTAACACTAGGTCTAGACCTGCCCAATGCAATGCCAGGTCACGACTTGTCCGAGCTAGATCTCGACTTGCCCTGTCCAAATGTTTAACTGACCTAAGCATTGCTAGATCACGAACTGCCCTATGCAAATATGTGTCTCTACGTAACTTATGCATTGCTAAATCAAGAACTGCCCCATACAAATCTAATACTCAATCTGACCAATGTGTTGTTGTTAAGTCAAGACATGCCTTATGTAAAGATAGATTTCGACCTGCCTTATGCAATAATAGAATTCGACCAGTCCTATGCAATAATAGAACTCATCCTGTCATATACAACACTAGTTCTCAAACTGTTAGGTGTCGACATGCCCTTGGCAAGGCAAGCTCCCAGTCTGTTGTTTGCACTGCGATGTCTCAAAACTCCCTCAGCAATGTGAAGTCCTGTCAGTCGGTCTGCAAGACAAGGTTCTATGTAGACATTGTCTTTCACTTGCTCACATTGTTGGCGGTTTTCTTGTGTTTCTTTCACATTCCAAGATATATGTAGACCAAATGTCAAGGACACTATTGAAATGTCACAGCTATGATAGAGCCTAGACATTTTATTATTTCTAAAGTAAAAAAGAAATTGAGCAAACGAAGCTTGCTGTTTAACGTACATCTCTAATAAACACTTCAGTTTTCTGCACACCGGATACACCAAAATAAAGTTATTTATAGATTTGTCTCTCTTTAAAAAATCCTTAGCTAGATTATATATAAGTTTTAGTCCGTTAGGTTTTATAATCATATCACTGCATTTGTTTCATCATAATGTTTGCTACAAAAGTGAATGTCGTATTTTAATGTCACTGTTGCTAGCACAAATGTGATTTTGTTTTCTTATTCTATCTTTAAAAAACAAATATTTTAAGTCCTTTAAATTTTTTTAGTTAATTTGATTGTTGCGGTGTTTGTAAGTTAAAATTGCTTTAATGTTTAAAAAATTGTAACTTCTTGATTTAAAACTTATAAACTTATGAACAGATTCTTGTAATTAAAGTTTTGCACTTTGAATTTTTCACAGTGATAAAACTTTAACTGTTAAATGCTTATACTGTTTTGTATGGTTTACAGTAACTCTTTGATGAGCATTGGTAGTTGTTTTTTGTTTTTTTTTGCTGCTGCATGGCTTACAGTACATCTTGAATCAGTATTTTATTTAACTCTATGTCTACTGCATTTCGCGTGGCTTACAGTATCTCGTTATTGAATATTTCATTTGTTTCTATCTCTACTGAAATTTAAATGGCTTACAGTAATTCTTGAATCAGCATTTCATTTAACTCTTACTGCAGTTTACATGGCTTACAGTAATTCTTGAATCAGCATTTCATTTAACTCTTACTGCAGTTTGCATGGCTTACAGTAATTCTTGAATCAGCATTTCATTTAACTCTTACTGCAGTTTACATGGCTTACAGTAATTCTTGAATCAGCATTTCATTTAACTCTTACTGCAGTTTGCATGGCTTACAGTAATTCTTGAATCAGCATTTCATTTAACTCTTACTGCAGTTTACATGGCTTACAGTAATTCTTGAATCAGCATTTCATTTAACTCTTACTGCAGTTTACATGGCTTACAGTAATTCTTGAATCAGCATTTCATTTAACTCTTACTGCAGTTTACATGGCTTACAGTAATTCTTGAATCAGCATTTCATTTAACTCTTACTGCAGTTTACATGGCTTACAGTAATTCTTGAATCAGCATTTCATTTAACTCTTACTGCAGTTTACATGGCTTACAGTAATTCTTGAATCAGCATTTCATTTAACTCTTACTGCAGTTTACATGGCTTACAGTAATTCTTGAATCAGCATTTCATTTAACTCTTACTGCAGTTTACATGGCTTACAGTAATTCTTGAATCAACATTTCATTTAACTCTTACTGCAGTTTACATGGCTTACAGTAATTCTTGAATCAGCATTTCATTTAACTCTTACTGCAGTTTACATGGCTTACAGTAATTCTTGAATCAGCATTTCATTTAACTCTTACTGCAGTTTACATGGCTTACAGTAATTCTTGAATCAGCATTTCATTTAACTCTTACTGCAGTTTACATGGCTTACAGTAATTCTTGAATCAGCATTTCATTTAACTCTTACTGCAGTTTACATGGCTTACAGTAATTCTTGAATCAGCATTTCATTTAACTCTTACTGCAGTTTACATGGCTTACAGTAATTCTTGAATCAGCATTTCATTTAACTCTCACTGCAGTTTGCATGGCTTATGAATATGTTCCCGTGTTTGCCTGAATGTTTTCTTGTTATTCTGTCAACCATTCCTGTGACAATATTGATTCCTTTCTTCACATTCACCAGTGCTGCCTTGTCTAGTCACTTGCATCTGCTACAACCAAATGAAATAGACTTTAGCTTTAACACATTGTACAACTATTCCAGAAATTGAGTGCAAAAAAAAAACAACAACTCTGAACTTCATATCACCTCCCCCCTCCTTTTTTTGGCGAGACACCTCTTTCCCCCCTCCCTAGACCACTACATCAAAAGAGAACATGAAACATTTTAGTCCACTTCTTTTCTTTTTTTAATTCCGTGATTTATTTCTCCTTACGCATTTTTTAAAATTGTAATTTCTTCCATCCCAGTGGCGCTACAGCCCATGGAGGGTTCTGGCCTGCTTCAACACATCCCTCCATTTAGATCTCTCCTGGACCTTTCGTCTCCACGCCCTAAACCCAAGCTGTTGTAGATCTGTTAATTTTTAATTTGCTACTTACTAATTGCTTTACTTTACCAGTTCAAGACTGCCCTTGTCATAACTCCTGTTAACAAGGTCTTATTTGTTCAATGTTCAGTGTTTTGTAGAATCATTGCACTGATCACATGACTTCCTTGTGCTTTTATTCCAAGTTTTTCTCTCATCTCGTTCTTCTGTTACTTGACGGAATGTTTTCTGTTCCATCACTTTGTGTTTCTTGATTCTTGATTGGATGTTCTCTTCTACGTGGTAAATGTGTACATTGGACTGGTGTGTTGACTGGTGTGTTGACTCGTGTCTTTGTATGGACTTTCTACACTAAGTTTCATTATTATTATTATTTGTTATTATTTTTAATTACCTTCAAGCATGTGGCGCACTGGTTCAAACTCTTTTGTGATCCTGTGGGGGGAAAGAGAGTTTTGGGGTGTTCGAACTCGAGAGGCTTGTTTTGGTAAACTATGTGGTCAATATTATAATTGTCACGTTTATCAAAATAACCTTATTTTCAATTTAAAAACATAGACATATTTTGGTTTTAATTATTCAAAAAAAAAATTGTAGTACTTTTTTTTTTTTTTTGATGACTTGAACATCTCATGCTGAGTAATTTTTTTTTCTTTTTGTTTTCATCTTGCTTTAAACTATTTTCTTAATTCAATGCTTGACCTGATTTAATGTAAGCTCTTAATTTACTTACGTAGTTCACCTACGATATTTTTCAACATTTGAAAAATGTTCAAAAAAATAATTCATTTTGTATTATTTCTGGTTCAATACTACTAGACTTCAAACTGTATACAGTCGACTCCGACCACTTCTGGGCACGATCCTATTGATCCTCGTAACCGGCATTTCCGGTTACACGAACATTTCTATTACAAGAATGTTTCGCTACTTTAGATTTGTCCAAATAAGCGGCTGGTCAGTTTAAGTGTTGGTCCTAATTACTGGATCTTACTGTATAAAAAGACTTGGTATACGCACGTGATCATTGCAACACTAGAACAAGACTTCCAGTCAACTGATGTGTTTCCAAACGATGCGTCTCGAGCTAGAGTCCCAATGAAAGCCAGGACCTAAAATTTCGACAACGCCCCTGAGTCCATCACACTTCAATGCGTACTTGCATTATGTTGGGGAACTCAAAGATTCATTTCATGTAGTGTGAGGATTATTGTGATGTTTGTTACTTTAGAAAGCACTTTTTGATCTGGTTTTGTTTGTTTCTTAATGTTTATGTCTGAGCACAAAATAAAAACACTGGCCACAAATTTACGTCTTGAGTTTTTTTGCACTGGGGTTTTGTGCCTCCTCGATTGTGCCCGAATGTTCGGCTGCACACTGGGCAGGTTGTTCCAGCTGGAGCTAGTGCCGTGGGCTTTGCTTTTCTTCTCTGGCGCTTTTCTTCTGCCAGTTGTTGTCCTTTCCTCAGCAACATGTGCGCCAGTTTTCTCTACTCTCTATGTACACTACTAATGTTTAGATTTCATTCTCTCTACTCTCTATGTACACTGCTAATGTTTAGATTTCATTCTCTCTACTCTCTATGTACACTGCTAATGTTTAGATTTCATTCTCTCTACTCTCTATGTACACTGCTAATGTTTAGATTTCATTCTCTCTACTCTCTATGTACACTGCTAATGTTTAGATTTCATTCTCTCTACTCTCTATGTACACTGCTAATGTTTAGATTTCATTCTCTCTACTCTCTATGTACACTGCTAATGTTTGATTTCATTCATCTCTTTGTTACTTGTGTCTTGTTGCTAAAACAAATCACGCTCAAGATCAAAACGTTATTTCTATGATACTGAAGAGATCTTGTTGTGACTGTCATTCAAATCTTTAGTTCTAAAAGCTGTCGCCAAATGATGGCTGATATTAAAGATTAAAGTTGTTTTTTTACAAAGCTTATATCAACTCACTTTGTCTGTCTGACCCAAAGTTTGTACACGTTATTTCTTTTACAACCATACTCGGATCAAGCTGAAATTTATTTCTTTTACCTGACAATACAATAATCAATTTTAAAAAGTAACCGATTACTTAATTAACCATTGGTAATATATAATTTTGTTTGGTATCTCAAACAAGAGAAACAATGTGTACTCGACTGAAGTGGTGGTATAAGCTGAATTAGTCCCCTTTATAGATTGTCGTCTGGGGCTTAGTGAACACAAACATGAAATAGAGACAATAGATACCTATACAATCTTCAATATTCATAGAATCTTCGCTAGTAGAGTGGTTACCGCGTTAACTTGAGAAGCCTGAAAAGGCTTTAGCCAACAAGTTCGAATTCGGGTCTTTCTCTTTCTTTTAAAAAAATCATTTAAAAAGCGATCACTCAGATACCCCGTTATTTCTACCAACTGTTCCAGACAAGTGATATTGAGAAAAACATTTCTAATCGCACAGATTCATTATTGTTAGTCTAGATCAGTGGTTCCCAAATTTTTTTGTCTCGTAAACCCCTTGCCATGTTTTCTGATTTTCGGTAGACCCCCTGCTTAACTTGTATTTCATTTTTGCACATTCACAAACTAATTTTTTATACTAATTTCTAACTGTAGTGAGTCAAAGAGTGAAAAGTAATGTAAAGCTACATCATAAGTTAGAGAGATCTATCTTTTTTACAGATATAATTCAAATTTAAACCAATTAAAATAACAATTAATGTATTGCTGGAATCACCATGCACATTGGAATTTTTTGTTTTTGTATGTTCATCATCCGTTTCTACGGATATTGTTTCATATAGGAATTCGTTGTTCTATGAAGTAGTTCTTCAAACATTAAATATTAATTTATTAATTTGCCTTATGTATTATTGTAAAAGTTTTCTCAAAGAGTTTCTCGTGTATTTCTTGATCTTTCACGTTTGGCTCAAATATTGAGCCTGCGGAGCTGTTTTCACTAACAGGAGAAAGGGCAAAGGTGAGTTACTGGCGCCTAAACCAGTAAGCTTCGGGCAGGAGGGACTCATTAGCCTTGGCTTGCAGCCTAACTAGCCGAAATCAAATAGAATTCAAACCTCTGCTGCTTTGCAGCTATACACTCAAACATGGGAAAGGTTTCGTGGGTCAGCCCTGGGGGAAAATATGGAGCTGAAGACCATTAGACAGTTAGCAGCTTTACTGCTTATCCCACCGATGTGCCCTTGAACTGTAGTGTTACTAAAAGAAATTCGTTTCATAATATCAGATGAAGGTTTGTGTAAAACAGTTTTTAAAACTACTTCAAGGGCTGGTAAAATCAATGTTTTATCTACAGTTTTTTTCCGTATTTGGCTATAGGTAAAGAGATCTTGTAAAATGCTCACAAACCACCATCTTTTCTAAATAATGTTGAAGAAAGATTTTGTGAGTCTATTCTGAACTTTTTTCTCACTTTTCTCTTTTTATCAGGGTGGCATCGTCTCAAATAATCCTTGAGTGTAATTGGTTTCATATGGTCATAAAAAGACTCTTATTATAGACAATCGCTTATTTAACAAGGAAATAAATAATCAACGCTTTAAAATCAAGATTTCTTTTTGTTGGACACCACCTACATGTAGACAATATTAACCATTTAAATAAGTATTGAAATTAAATACAACTATTTTACATTTGAACAAATGAATAAATATTTATAACTAAGGTGGAAATCATTTATAAATGTTTGAAATAGTTACATTAATGGGGTGTTGTTGTGACACGGTTACTGTGTGTGGTCAACCGTGACACACGGTCAAGTGTTGGGTATCGGAGAGTTAGGGAACTTGGGGGAAGTGACGACTGTGTAAACAAGAAGAGAGAACTAACCCGTACACCTGGGAAGATACAAAGTTCATTGATTCTAGACTTCAAGCCACAGGAAGTCAAGTGCACATTTCCTGATGTAGAAACTTGTGTTTATAAAATAATCTGACTCGTTGGTTGGATACAAAAGTTGTGATGTGACCAAGTCCTAAGGGGCTTTAAGTTGTGAAGTTACCAAGTCCTAAGAGGCTTTAAGTTGTGAAGTTACCAAGTCCTAAGGGGCTTTAAGTTCTGGAAGAAAATGTTGACACTAAGACGATCCAGGGATCGTGTACCTTTCACTCTAACATCTGGAATACAAGTCGTGAAGTAGAAACACAAGCTCAGCTGTGTCCCTAAGTTTCTTCTTAAATTTATATTAGGTTTTTGTTGTATATATTGTTACAACTGAATATATATATATATTCATGCATACCCATTCAAAATTTAAAGCTTATTTGAAATACATAAATGAAGTCACAATTTTAAAAAAAAAAGACAGCTGTACACGTACATATGTAAACAACGTGTACACTGATATTCACATGTACGCATGCCTCTAAATGAAAACATCAGCTAGAGTCTAAATTATGTAAATCAATAAACAATGAAATTCATTGGTAATAAATTTTTTACCTTTCTACTTACAGCTTGTAGTTCTAAGCCATAAGTCCTAAATAACGAACAACTTATTGTAGTCACTGTTTGTTGAAGGGAGTTGAAAGATGGGAATCTTATTTTTTACTTGACGCTTTCACTTGTATACTTCAGCATTGACTCAGTGTATGGAAGACAACATGTCTTTATTATCGGCAATTAATTGTCATTGGTAACACACAAGGCATACAAATGAGTAGACCCTGGATTGATGCGGTCAAATTTTGGACTGTCTTATTTTTTTTTAAAAACCGATGTTATACTGTGAAAGAGTCAGCAGTGATACCCAACTGGCACAAGGAATTAACGATTAAATGCCGCTAAAAATCATTTAAAAATGTATTCATACAGTTCATCCAGTCAAATTGAATATATTGTTAGCATCCATTAGTGAGATCTAGGTATTAATAGTTTATTTACCTTAGTGCTAGATGAATCATTATAATATAGAAAAGTAGACTGCTAGTTTATTGTTAAATAGTGAATAAATGCGTCTGAATATAAGGAAAGACTTAGCACAAGACGAATTGAAGTGATACACAAATGAAACTATGTTTGTCAATAGTTGTATTCAGCTGCAAATGTCAGTAAATTAGTTTGTTAACAATTACTTTTTTTGTCTACAGTAACATTATTGGAACCAAGGAAAACAGTGAAGGAGAGAGAACATGTGGGACATTGTTTATGCCATTCTAAGATTGATCTTCTTACACTTTAGTCACTCTAAAATTGATGTGCTCAATGTTTATTTCTACATTAAAATGAGACTCGCATCTGGCCAACCAATGTTACTTATCAGTAGCAGACAGGCCAGATTGTACACGGTTTATCTACCACAACTCTTGTGTACACTTCCTGTGTACATGAATAACAAATGTCACCTGGTTCCCTTTCTCTTGTACACGCCTTTTTGGTTCATGCGTTCTGAGACCCACAACTTTGTTTTTCTTCTCTCTAAATGTTACTTTTAAAAATGTTTTTCTTTAATTTTCATATCTACACATTTTATTTCTTTTTTTATATAGGTATCAAAATTATTCTTTTAATTTTTATTCTTTTACTCTAAATTATACTTTTTGTTTTTTCCTAATCTGTAAAAGTTACTTGTACATTTTTACTTTTAAATATATATACTTATATACATTGACTCAAATCTGTACATTTGACATTTTTCCCCATTTTCTTTCTAATCTGGACGCGCTTGGCTTCGACATGACACTAATCGTTAACTGTGAACCACAGAGACAGATGATGATGCAAGGTCTGATAGGGGCACTTTACTTTACAAGGTCTGATAGGGGCACTTTACTTTCTAATCTTTCAACTGTATACACTTTCTCTTTGCTAATGTAATGTAATTTTTTTTCTTTTCTCTGTGACTATGACATTGTTATGATTTTAATTCCTAGCCTTTATATTTGTGTCTACTACAGTGGTGTCGGTTCTACGGTGACACGACAGCAAAACTTTTGTTCCAATAGCTTTCTTAAAACTGGGTTGGATTTTAGAAAATAGTCCATTGCTCTTGACGTTTGTTTATTATTATATTAAATTATTTTTTATCATATAGCTATGAAACAGACATTCGAACTATTTGGTGTATAGTGCAGAAAACATTTCCCCAAGAACAACTTATTCTCTTTAATACGTCTAAGGGAAAAAAATGTCTTACTGATAACGCAGCAAATCTTTTAAACATTTTAGAGTTACTTACCATGGAACATAGCTTTTTTTGGCTTTCGATTAAATAAATACAACTCAGTTTTTCTACAATTATATTTTTCTCCTATTAGTTTTGTATACAAATAAGTAATGCAGTAGTTACAGTTTATTGAAGATGCTGTTACATTGAAGAGTTACTCTCTTGCAAACCTTTTTTATTTCAATTTGTTTTTACGTTTATCTTTCAGTTTTTATGCAAATCTCTTGCAGACATAGCGGAGACTGTCCTACATTTTACTTTTGAGTGAGTGTGTGTGTTTGTGTGTGTGTGTTTGTGTTTGTTTGGCGTATGTTTCAAATGACATTTAATGCATTAATCACTACCGGTGGCTTTCAACTGTATCATACTATTTCATACTTTACATGTATGAACTTTTTAGCAATAATTTTATTAAGAAATTTTCATAAGAAAAAGAAAATGTTTGGTAAATGTGCTGAATAATGTGCTTTCTAAATAATGTTTATTTCCTTACTTTGAGAAGAACTATTCTTTCCTTACTTTGAGAAGAACTATTCTTTCCTTACTTTGAGAAGAACTATTCTTTCCTTACTTTGAGAAGAACTATTCTTTCCTTACTTTGAGAAGAACTATTCTTTCCTTACTTTGAGAAGAACTATTCTTTCCTTACTTTGAGAAGAACTATTCTTTCCTTACTTTAAGAACTATTTTTCCCTTACTTTAAGAACTATTTTTTCCTTACTTTGTGAAGAACTATTCTTTCCTTACTAACATAAACCTTGTTACTCTGTACGCACACTTCAAGTACT